>NW_015194509.1:0-737 GCF_001447785.1 Gekko japonicus | reverse complement strand
GTTTTTTACTTGAAGGTTCGTCTGCAAGAAGAATAAGAACAGCAGCAGGTGGTGAATAGCGTAGGGCCGTGGCCTCCAGGGACAAACACCGTCTCCGCTATGAATCCCCAATGGTTAGTTTATGCTAAGCTATCTAAAAGGGGAAGGAGCATGCAAAGATACGGGAGCCGGTGTGGTGTTGTGCTTAAGGGCGACGGACTCTTGTCTGGAGAACCAGGTTTGATTCCCCACCCCTCCTCCAAAGCCTGCTGGGTGACCTTGGGCCAGTCACAGTTCTCTCTGAACTCTCTCAGCCCCACCTGCCTCACAAGGTGCCTGTTGTGGGCAGAGGAAGGGAAGGCGACTGTAAACTGCTTTGAGACTCCTTGAAGTAGAGAAAAGCAGGGTATAAATACCAATTCTTCTGCTACGGACCTCCCCACTGCCTGCTGAATGGGCGGAGACTAGATCCCGTCATCGTAGCATTGCAACGGCTGAGCTTCAGATCTGGAGAGCTCCGGTTCAAATGATACCACAGCCACAAGATCGCTAAGTGGCCAGAGGCAACTGACTCTTTTAGCCACCTGTAGCAGAAGTGGCCTACTTTGCATCGCTACCACAAAGTTTACAAGCACTTTGAAGACTTGAAAATGCTACATGTGCCAAACCTATGGAGGCTGGGAGGGAACGTCAGGAGAAGGCCTTGGCCTCTATTGGCCTGTCGGTTGTCCCTCCAGGGCATCTGGTTGGCCACTGTG
>NW_015194508.1:0-722 GCF_001447785.1 Gekko japonicus | reverse complement strand
TTTTTTTTAGACACAAAATTTTTCATCTAAGGCATTTTTAAATACTTGGAATTATAATAGTAGTATATAGTATTATAGTAGTGCTTTCAGCACTCAAGTATGTTATACACTTTCTGTTGTTGCTTGATCAGACCAGTGGTCCATTTTGTCCAGAACTGAGTTTCACACACCAGTGTACCAAATTTTCTCCCTGTTGCTACTGCTCTTTAACATGAAGGTTCCATCTAATCACTGTTGTTAATAGCCATTCGGGATCCTATCCTCCATGGATTTGTCTAATTTCCTTGAAAGTCAACTAAACTAGTGGCCATCACTATATCTTGTGGCAGTGAGTTCTGTTCTGAATCCGTTGCTCATCATCTTTGTTGGGTGTCCATGAGTGGGAGAAAAAGTTCTTTAAATCCACTTTCTCTACTCCATGCATAATTTTATGAACCTCTGTCATGGGAGCCCTTAGTTGTAAATCTGTAAAACAAATAAAACCTCCTTAGTTATTCCTAGTAGTGAAGTACCTTAATTATTTTTGTTGCCCTTTTCTGCCCCGTCTCCCTTTTGGCTTGGCAATTATTATTTTTTTGAGCTCCATTGACCAGAAATGTAAATAGTATTCTAAATACTGCTGCACCACCAGCCTGTTCAGGTGCCTTATGATACTGAATGCTTTGTTTTCAATTCTTCTTCTAGCAATCCCTCAGAATTTGCCTTTTTAACTGCTGCAGCAT
>NW_015194507.1:0-716 GCF_001447785.1 Gekko japonicus | reverse complement strand
AGTACCTCTAAAGTGCTCTTTAAAATACTATAAGTGTCCTACTTTCTATTCTATAATAAACAACTATACTAAGCTATTGTTCCATAATTATATGTCCTATTGATCATTTCTAGAATTGCTATGAACTGTACAAATAAGAAGGAAATTAATAAGAATATCATTAATTCAGTCCCATTATAAATACACTCTTAAAGGCCAACATTGTAATTTAGAGTTTCATCAATGAGAAATCACTATAGTTTTTCAAAGGTATTAAAAAATATAGCAACATTATGCCAAACAGCTTTAGAGGGAAATAGCTTAACCCAGCAATATAATCACAGAATGAGAGTTTTTGTTGGCTAAACGTATTAATTTAACTAAGTAGGGGGGGGAAATCCCCAATTGCTTTGCCTTTAGAGTGTAGAGGTATTATTGCCCCATAGTTGATTACTACAAGTTCCTAAGTTCTTCTAGAGGTCTCTGGAAGGACTATAAGATGTTTTCTGAGATATTGTATATATTCTACATCCTAGGCTATATGGAACAATTTTGCTAACTTATCTATTAATAGCCCAATGTTGAATCTAAAACAATATTACAGTTGTTAAGTGTTCCAATGATAAAATAACATATGTGAACACGTTTACTGCAACACCATTAATGTTAACACACTTTAAGCTTTCCCTTACAAGTTGGCCATGAAGCCTAGTAATCTGTCTCTAAGATTTTGCTGT
>NW_015194506.1:0-736 GCF_001447785.1 Gekko japonicus | reverse complement strand
CCCGGTATTCCCGTTCACACTGCAGCGAAGAGAGAGGATACCGAGGAGGAAGTGCAAGGAAGCATTGGCACTGTCACTTGCCCCTGACGGGCTGTTAGCCTATGCGCATGGGCACATCAGCAAATAGCAGCGCTTGCGTTGCTACCACTTCCACCAGGTATCTCTTAAACTCGGGAGGGAAGCGGCACAAGACGACTTGAGTACGGCTGGGGGACGCCTGAAACGTGTGCCTGAAACATGTGCTCCTCAAACGTTGGCCTGCCCGGCCAAACTGCCAGTCTGAACGCGGCCTCAGTTAAGGGACGGTGTCACTGCGGCGCACTCTGCATTTCTCCGAAACTTGCCCTGAATCTGTGAGGACCGCTTAGAACCATGTTTCATCCCTCAACCCCGTTTGTTGCGTTTAATTTTTAAAGGTTTTTTTTAAAAAAATTTAAATAAAGTGATTCAAAACTGATTAAAAAGAGCACCAGTCTTTGAAGGAAGCGCGTGCCTCGGAACACCTTGGTAGGGGTGAGCCCCACTGAAAATACCCCAGCGGGGCTCTGCCCCGGACTCTTCCACCACCCCCTATATAGGGGATGGTGACTCTTCTCCGGTGTGGCCTCCATGACTATCAAGGTGCGGCAACCCCCGAGTCAGCTGCTTCAGGCGCAAGGAGTGAATCTCCGCCAGGCAGACCTCGACACAGGAGAGGTAGTCACTAAGCAGTGTTCCCTCTAAACTTAGTTAGTGT
>NW_015194505.1:0-361 GCF_001447785.1 Gekko japonicus | reverse complement strand
CCCTGTGACTCAAGGCAGCTTACACATCACACTGAAAAGCCATAATAGGGGTGTGCAAAAAACCCCCAACTTTCCCCCAGCTCCATTGTAGCCTATGGGGAACGTTATAGTCATGGGCCCCATAGGCTATAATGGAGAATCGATCTGGGGATATCTGGGGCTCTGGGATGTGTGTGTGTTTTTTTTAAGGTAGAGGCACCAAATTTGTGGCATAACTGCTTGTGCCTCTCCTCAAAAAACCGCCAAGTTCCAAAAAGAGTGGACCAGGGGCTGAAGAAGAAATCCTCTGAGCTGATCTCTGAAAAGTTGTGCACCTGTGCCCCCTAGCACAACTTAGAGCAGGGGTGGCCAAACGGTGGCT
>NW_015194504.1:0-765 GCF_001447785.1 Gekko japonicus | reverse complement strand
GGACTCTGTTGCTTGTTGTATTTTGCACTTGTCCTCTGATGAAGGTTCTTGTGAGCGCAGCAGTGGGAGGGCTTCTGGAGTTCTGGACCTACCGCTGGACCTCCTTTTATTTTATTAGATTTCTATCCCGCCCTCCCTGCAAACGGGCTCAGGGCGGCTTACATTTAGCGGCACTATGTGCCGAGATACATTAAACACATAAACCCAGATAAAAACAAGATAAAACAATCATATTGTTACAATTATTACACCTCCTGATGGTACCTGGTGTTTTTGGCCACTGTGTGGCACAGAGTGTCGGACTGGATGGGCCGTTGGCCTGATCCAACAGGGATTCTCTTGTGTTCTTATGTAACCCACCAAGTGCATCACACACCCCGTTCATAATTCCCCCAAATGTCTCATCCATCAACTCCCTCCATTAGTCAATTTGGGGGAAGGGGGATCCAAATTCCACACGCACCCCTCTTCAAAGCCCGTCACAAGATGGATGAGATGGGCTGTATGACGTGTACCAGCCCTGTGGTTCTATATTTTGGTTGCCTAGAGAGGTGGTGAGCTCCCCCTCCCTGGCAGTCTTCAAGCAGCGGCTGGACAAATGCTTGTCAGGGATGCTCTAGGCTGATCCTGCATTGAGCTGAGGGTTGGACTGGATGACCTCAACGGCCCCTTCCGACTCTGTAATTCTAAGTGTGCAGATGAACCGCTAAGCGGGGTTGGCCACATTTTGTTTCTCCCGCAGAACAAGGCGGAGCACTCTTTGGC
>NW_015194503.1:0-737 GCF_001447785.1 Gekko japonicus | reverse complement strand
TTCTTCAAGTATTATGCTAAATTGTTCCAGTGTCTGCTCTGATCTCAAACCATTTCTCAGACCGTTGACCATTTCTCAGGGCAAGTGGTTGACCATTTCTCTGCCTTTTAAGAACCACACACTTTCATCTGACATGGCAAGTCTGGCTCTGGTCATCCCCATGATCCAAATGATTCATGAAGACTTGGCCTCCTTTCTGGAGCCAGCTACAAGATGTATAGGCTTGCTCCCAGCAGTGCATGCACTGGTCAAAAGGCTGCAAGATGGAAGTGAGGGCTGCCATCAGCCTATCACACAGCAGAAGGTCTACAAGTTGGTGACCACGTGTGACCCATGCTTCAAGGGCAGGATTGCCGAGCAGGCCAACCAACTCATTTGATGAGTTGAGCCCATGCAGGCCAAGAGGGGACATGTTGGGGCAACCAGAGGAAGAGGCAGAGGTGAAACCAGCTCTGCTGCTGTTCATCCTCCACCTCCATCTCTAGATAGCATCCCCCCAGTGGCCACTGCCATGATGACCTTGGAAATGGAGCTCATCAGATGGGCACTTGGCCCCTTTGGCAGCAAGAGGCATATGAAACAGGATATGGTGGTTGCAATGGTGAGGGAGTATCTTGCAGAACCCTACAAATTGCAGACCACCAATCCACTGAGTTACTGGGCCATAAAGAAGAAGATCTGGCTGGATCTCTCTGTGTGGCCCAGAGGCTCCTCTTGTGCCCTGCAATGAGAGTGCA
>NW_015194502.1:0-744 GCF_001447785.1 Gekko japonicus | reverse complement strand
CCCCATGTAGAGAGCGTTGCAGTAGTCAACTTGCGAGGTGACCATCGTGTGGATCACCATCAACAGGTCGCGGCGGTCAAGGAAGGGAACCAACTGCCGAACCAGCCGAAGATGATAAAAGGCCGATTTAGCAGTGGCCGCTACCTGGGCCTCCATTGTCAAGGAGGCATCCAGGAGCACCTCCAGACTCCTAACCTCTGGTGCTGGCATGAGGCTGGGAGCGGGACCCCCAACCCTGAGCCACCACGGCTCAGGCACAGGAGCTCCATCTTTGCCGGATTCAGCTTCAACTGGCTCAGCCGAAGCCAGCCAGCCATGGCCTGTAACGCCCAATCCAGATCTTTTGGTCTGGAGTCCGACCAGCCATCCAACATCAGATAGAGCTGGGTGTCATCAGCGTACTGATGGCAACCCAACCCATACCTCCGAGCCACCTGGGCAAGGGGGCGCATAAAGATATTAAACAACATCCGGGACAGTACTGCGCCCTGGGGTACGCCACACTCAAGTGTGCAACAACAACAAAAACATCCATCGCCCCACTTGTGTTCTTAGCAGGTTTCTGTTCTTTTTGAAGCCCATCCCAAACATCCACAAGGCATTTTTTGAGAGCTAGGCGTCTGCCTTTGTAGTAACTTTTACTAACCAACACTAACCAAAGCATGACGAACTAGTGATCACAAGCTTCACCAGAGTGGATTTTAAGAAACATACTAAATCCATAGAGTTTTCCCTCGGATGACC
>NW_015194501.1:0-745 GCF_001447785.1 Gekko japonicus | reverse complement strand
GGCGACATGCGCATAGGTGCATAGGCACATAGGTGCAGCACCACAGCAATGCGGCTTGTTTGCGGCTTTTAGCATGCACACTTCGGGAAGCGGAAATGACTGGGCTTAATGGGAGGTCTCCTGCCATAGTGGGAGACCTGGCAACTATGAAAACATGTCAGTTCTGTCCCAAATTTCGACCACTGCTTTGATATGACAACAGAAACAATTCCGAAGAACATATCTAAATGGTAGATCCAGGTGGTCAGCGGTGTTGGTCTGAAGCAGTAGAACAAATTTAGAGTCCAGTGGCACCTTTAAGACCAACAAAGTTTTATTCAAGGTATGAGCTTTCTTGTGCTTGCTAGGTAAGATTCAAAACCCTGTCTGTAAGTTTGACCCGTACCTACCATTCCAATGTATTTGAAAAAGTGTGCATGCACAAGAAAGCTCATACCGTGAATAAAACTCTGCTGGTCTTAAAGGTGCCACTGGACTCAAACTTTGTTCCTTAACTTGTACAGTTGATTATTGCATTCATAAACTATAGCTACTAAGACTGTCTATTTTGGATGCATCCAGGTGGGTCAGAAGAAATGCAGATGGATAGTTGCTTCTTCTCAGGCTTCTGGTAAGTGGCAGTGCCTTTGAATAGGCAGCTTCACTCACTACATAAACCACAGTTTGTTTTTCTTCCACATGAGTGTAAGAGAGCCAACTACTGTCTGGGTGATTTCCCACTCTGACCCCTTCAGTTATATGTACC
>NW_015194500.1:0-823 GCF_001447785.1 Gekko japonicus | reverse complement strand
TTTTTCTACAAAAAGAGCCCTGTATGTGACTGATTTTGCCCAGAGTCCACCTCTAAGCCAATTCTGCCCAGGCTCCGCCTCTAACCTAATTCTGCCCAGGTTTTTCTACAAAAAGAGCCCTGTATGGGACTGATTTTGCCCAGAGTCCACCTCTAAACCAATTCTGCCAAGGCTCCGCCTCTAACCTGATTCTGCCCAGTCTCCGCCTCTAACCTGAGTCTACCCAGACTCAGCCTCTAACCTGACTGATTCTGGCCAGACTCTAACCTGATTCTGCCCAGTCTCCGCCTCTAACCTGAGTCTACCCAGACTCAGCCTCTAACCTGACTGATTCTGGCCAGACTCTAACCTGATTCTGCCCAGTCCTCCGCCTCTAAACTGCTCAGGTTCTGCCTACTTAGGTGGTGTCACGATGCGGGGCTGGGCAGGGGCGAGGCAGTCAGGATACAGTCCAAGGTCGGGAGCCAGTCACGCAAGCCAGCCGGGAAAAGAAGTCCAAAACACAAGGCAAGAGCAGGGTGGTCAAGGTACAGTCCAAAATCAAGAGCCAGGCAAGCAAACCAACCGGGAAACCAAGTTCAAAGCACAAACCATTAGAAATGTCAGAAATCCAGAGTCCAAAAGAGTCAAGAGCCAGGAAGTCAAAGGTTCGAGGTGCAGGGTCTAAGCACAGTCATTCAAGCTGAAGTCCAAGAGCCGAGGGAATCCAGACAGGAACCCGGAGTCAGGAACACGAGCAGGGACGTGCAGAGCTTCGTCCCCAAAAGGACTAGTTGCTGGCACGATTTGTTGCCGTGAGTGCGAGGGTTAAATAGCCCATAAG
>NW_015194499.1:0-647 GCF_001447785.1 Gekko japonicus | reverse complement strand
GGAGCTGGACAGATGGGATAAAATGGAGGTGAGGAGAATGGTGTAAGCTATTTTGGGTCCCTACTGTGGAAGAAGGTGGAGTGTAAGTTACGTAAATAAATAAGATTTTAATTTCTATTCTAAGGCTGCAAACATCAAGATAATGTACCTTGCCTGGCTTCATAAATTTCCACAGAGAACCCCTTTCTTGCGAAGAAACAACCATTTAAAGCACCCACCTGCAACAATTAAAAAAAAAATCAGAATTATTTAATGCAATTCTTTGAGACATTTTTAAACTGCCTTTCGCTGAAGGACTCGGCAGCTAACAATGATTGCTAAAAACAGTGCCCATCGTAAGACAACTCACCCAGCAAATGTTATCAAAGGCCCACCAGTACTGTTGGCTTCACTGTGGCACCATACAAACCGAAAGCGCGCCCTATGCCCTCCTCTTTTGGGGAGTTGCACCTTACAGGCCCAGGGTAAGATTCAGTAGTGGTGGATTATATCATACAAGGCACCAAGGCTAGATGGAATCAAGGGAATTTAAATTATGATTTAAATTCCCAACAAAAGCTCATTTTATATAGATTATTTAAATCAGGGGTCCCTGATGTGGCACCTGGGGGCATCATAGTGCCTGCCAACACCTTTCCTGATGCCCA
>NW_015194498.1:0-611 GCF_001447785.1 Gekko japonicus | reverse complement strand
TAAAAGGCAGCGCCTCTGGCAACACCAGGGCACCGGGGAATCGGTTGCCGCTTACATGGCCGCACTACGCCTGCTCGCCATCGACTGCACCTTCCCCACGGTGGGGGACAACCTCCTGAAACAGTTTGTGTGGAGCCTGAGCGATACCAAGCTGCGAAGGAAGATGATTGGGAATCGCATGCTGAAACTGGACGAGGCCCTACAGCTCGCTGCTTTCAGGAGGCTGCTTTCAGGAGCTCTGGAAAAGGACTATTCCTGGATGAAACTGACTATTCCGTCTCACGACAGGACTCTGGTAGCCTCAATTTGACTTGGGGGCATGCAGGGAAGTTGGATTGCCAGCCTCCCAGAATCACAGCTTATCTGAATCACGGAGAGTGATTGAAATCTGGAATTCGCTGCCAGAGGATGTAGTGATGGCCGCAGGAATAAACAGCTTGAAAAGGGGATAAGATGGGGGCACCAATTGGCGGCCGCCCAGATGGCTAGCATGGGAAGCCCCACCCCCAAACAGCCCCCTCCAGCGTCAATATCGTCAGTAGGTTGATGTCACCCGGAAGCAACGTCAACAACCCGGGCATGTTGCACACAAAAGCTTATACCCAGAATAA
>NW_015194497.1:0-749 GCF_001447785.1 Gekko japonicus | reverse complement strand
TGCGGCGAACCCAGTACTTTTCAGCCACCCCCCCACACTTTCTAACAGCCCTGAAGCGGGGGGGGGGCTCCAAACCAGAGGATCCCCTGCACCCAACTGGGGACTGACAACCCTACGACGTCCTGAGATTTTGCGGTGGCCTCCACCTCTCGTTGTGACAGCCATTCTGAGCTTAGTCCCGCCCCTTCTAGCAACCATTTTGTGGGGATGGATACAAACAAAGTAAATCAATAACTGAATCAAAATGATATTAACGACATGAGTACACAATAGCAGTCTGTTTGTTTGTTTCTGCTGCGTGCCTCCCTTCCTTGGTCTCTGTGCCAAAGAGGTCTTGCCTAAATTTCTTCCCTTGTCTACCTCTTATAGCAGGGATGCCAGCCTCCAGGTGGGCCCTGGGGATCCCCCGGAATGACTGCTCATCTCCAGACTACAGAAATCAGTTCCCCTGGAGGAAACAGATGCTTTGGAGGGTGGGCTTTATGGCAGTGTACCCTCACTGAGGTCCCTGTCCTCCCCAGGCTCCACCCCCAAATCTTCCCAGCCTGGTTCTGGCAACGCTACCCCTCGTCCCTGGTTACTGGCTAGGGGGGACCGGGGGTTGCCAGCCTCCAGTTGGGGCCTGGAGAGCTCCCACTTTTAGAACTGACCTCCAGCTGACAGAGATCAGCTCCCCTGGAGGAAATGGCTGCTTTAAAGGGTGGCCTCTCTGGCATTGTGCCCAAACCCTGCCCTCTCCCGGATCCACC
>NW_015194496.1:0-796 GCF_001447785.1 Gekko japonicus | reverse complement strand
AAAAATATACCCATGGCCTTATTTTTTCCCCCTCATCTTTGCCCCTCTTTTCTATATGTCCTGCTATGGCAAAAGGAATGATCCAAAAGTATTCTTCTTCCAGAAGTTGCTACTTGGGAGAGAAGCAATCCACAATCCTGTCACTACAGGAGAACCGATCCGACGGTTCCCCGGATGTACAAGCCGTTTCCAGCTTTCTTTCCCAAGACTCGCTTTAACAATTCCTTGTAGAAATTATTTTCTGGAACCAATCTCCATCCTTATAACAAATATGTGCACTTTCCCCATGGGATTAAGGATTTGAACCTCCTGGAGGAGTCTGGGGATCTCCCAATATTGTAACTGATCTCCAGACTACAGATAAAAGCCTCTGGAGCACTGAATGCTTTGGAAGTGGGGGGTGGGGGCATCTTTGGCATTGTACCCTACTGAGGTTACTCCTTTTCCCCAAACCACACCCTCCCCAGGCTCCACCCCCAAATCTGGGGGGATTGGCAACCCTAGAGTCAGAGCAGGGGTCTCGAGACCAAGTCCTATGAGGAAAGGTTGAAGGAACTGGGTATGTTTATTGCAGAGAGGAGATGACTGAGAGGTGATATGATAACCATCTTCAAGTACTCAAAGGACTCTGTCCTATAGAGGATGGTGCAGAGTTGTTTTCTGTCGCCCCAGAAGGTCGGACCAGAACCAACGGGTTGAAATTAAATCAGAAGGGGTTTTGGCTAAACGTTAGGAAGAGGTTCCTGACAGAGTGTTTCTTCAGTGGCACTGACTTCCTCGGGAGGTGGTGGGCTCT
>NW_015194495.1:0-579 GCF_001447785.1 Gekko japonicus | reverse complement strand
ATTGGCTGGATCCAACACTGGCATCTCTTTTCTTAGGGACTCTCGGTTTGGGGCAAGGGATGCTCTGTATTCTTGGCCCTTGGGAAGGGCAATAGTGGTAGGGCTTCTAGTGTCCTGGCCCCACTGCTGGACCTCCTGATGGCATCTGGTATTTTTGGCCACTGTGTGACAGAGTGTTGGACTGGATGGGCCATTGGCCTGACACAACATTGGCTTCTCTTCTTAGGAACTCTTGGTCTGGGGCAAGGGATAGCTCAACAGCATCGCTCCACTGCCTGTTAGTGAGACAAGGAGGAAGGAAGGGTGTTTTCCATGACTTCCTATTCCACTTGCTTCTTTGTACCCTGCTTCATGTGCCCCCTTCCCAGGGGTGTGAAACCTCACCCAGTGTACACTCAACACATTCTTTAACACTTTCTACTAAACTCTGAGAGAGGCAGAAGAGAAGCACCAGGTACCCCTGAGCCTGCGGGATTATAAATCCTGCCAACGCATTTCAGACTTCGGTGAAACCTGTGTCAAGCCTGCGGGGAGGAAAAGATGCAGACGAAACTGACATCGCATGACACCTCGCGGTCA
>NW_015194494.1:0-744 GCF_001447785.1 Gekko japonicus | reverse complement strand
AGGTCCTCTGGAGGGCCAAAAACAGGGCATGAAGAGGAAGGCCTTCCCCTGATGTTGCCTCCTGGCTGAGATTCAGAGGCTTAGTGCCTCTGAATGTGGAGGTTCCCCTCAGTCACCATGGCTAGTAGCCATTGATAGATTTATCCTCCACGAACCTATCTAATCCTCCTTTAAAGCTGTTTATTCCTGCAGCCATCACGACATCCTCTGGCAGCAAATTTTCATTTTAACCAGTCTTCCCCCAGGCAGGGCGTAGAACAGCTAATAGTTTGTTCTGTTGGCATCTGTAAAGACAGTGTGGCAAGCCAATGGGGCCTCCTAAACCCTTGTCCCAGAAGCAAGGTGGAGGAGACCTGACTTGCCCTAGGGCCCCCCCCATGCATACACTGGTTGCCTTTTTATTGCAACCAGTTAATAGCATACATGCTATGCATAGAGTGAGGATTAGTCAGCAGTGGGGTAGTCAGTGCAAGAGACAGCATCTCAAGGGTTCTGTTTGGAGGCAGGAAAAGATGCAAGCAGCAATCTACCCTGGGGTGTATGAACACATTGCCATCCATCGTTGATATCTGGTAGGCTAATCTGGGTATATGATTTGATTTGATTTATCATCAAATGCTCCACATGGATTGATGGTTAATTTCTGCTAGGGTTACCAACCACAAGGTGGAGCTTGGAGTTCTCCCAGAAATATAGTCGATCTCCATGAAGATAAATTCAGGTGGGGGCAGCCGTGCTGGTCTG
>NW_015194493.1:0-751 GCF_001447785.1 Gekko japonicus | reverse complement strand
TTTTTTTCCTCTCCTGCTGGAAGCTGAAGTGCCAGCAGGCAACAGAAGCTGGGTCACAAGGCAGAGACATCACCTTTGGGTGGAGGGGGGTTTTGTGCTGAAAAGTGATGTTGGGCATTGCTCAATGCCATTTCCACCTTCCCACCCCAGAGCCCAGTTAAGCCTCTTGCTTTCTGCCAACCCTAGTCCCTTTCCTTCCCTTTTCTGCCCATGCTTCTCTCCTTGCCCTTTGGTATTCTGATTCCTCTTTTCAATACCAAGAGCTGGAAGTGATGTCACTTCTATTTTACTGTTATATGTGCTGCTCAAAGGTTGCTGTCACCTCCTTCACTTATCTCTGCTGCTGAAAGTGAGAGGCGGCCTGCATCCCCATACAGTCACAGCAATATACATCTCAAGCGGCTGCTTCCTTGGTGTTTTCCACATGGGGACAGGCTTGTGTCGTTTTGCTGCTGCAGCTGCTGATACAGTGGAGCTGCAACAGGTCTTCCCCATGGCACATTTCTCTGTAGGTTCCTTACCCTAGTCCCTCAGCAACTATCCTCTCCACCTGCACCACAAGGGCTTTTCAGGTTTCAATCAGCACCTGCATACCGTTGTATTGGGTTCTCTAAAATCCCAGCTTTGATTTTTTAAAAAGTAAGTCTCCAGTCTCTTCCATTGCAGAGATATGCCTTTGCCCTTATAGCTCTAAAACAAAATGGGCTAGAGAATTAAAAAAGAAGAAGAACCCAATAATTCAGAGACTCCA
>NW_015194492.1:0-742 GCF_001447785.1 Gekko japonicus | reverse complement strand
AAAGGTTTCCCTAAAATCCAGCCGGTCCCTCCCCGCCCCTAATTCAAGCCCATTCTTGCGATCCCTCTCCTCTGCTGCCGACAGGAGCACCTCCCTGCCCTCCTCCTCTGAGTGACAAAGCCCTTCGAAGACTGCAAGAGAGCCACCCACCCTGTCCCCCCTCCGCCTCCTCTTCTCCAGACCGAAGATTCCCAAGAAGTCCCTCAGCCTTTCCTCGCAGGGCTTGGTCTGTTTTTGTGATCGATCAGATCCGGTGTCTTTCGTTCAATGTGTAAAGGGCAGCACAAGACAAGCAGGATTTCATGCACCACCTCGTATATTTTAATGCCAATGAGATTTACATTCATGACACCGGAGCGGAGCTTTAAAAACAAACAATGAAGGGCTTCTCGGTGCCTGGGGGCACACAGACGAATGGCTTGCCCAGAGCCCATGCCCCAGCCAGACCCCTCCCTACCGCACAGCCCTCTGGAACCGAAATGGGGATATCCATTCTCTGTGGCCTAGCTGTCGACTTCACACAAGGATGATCAGTTCTGGTCTGTTGTTTTTTCTGATGAGCCCCTCATTGTCCTTAGTGGTGACAATGCTGCTTTTTTGTGAGTGTGTGAAAGTTATTTGCAAGTCGCAGACCGGGGAGGGGGAGGCGAAGTTGAGGGAAGGAGCCCTTCCCGGCATGCCGCCCCTCCCCACCCTGGGCATCCTTGGGCTCTGTTGGAAGGGGCCATTGAGGCCATCTAGT
>NW_015194491.1:0-750 GCF_001447785.1 Gekko japonicus | reverse complement strand
CTCAGCTTAGAGGGAACACTGGAGCTAATGCGACCTGATTAAGTGTAGATAGAATGAACCTGCCCTGGCCTAGATAGCCCAGGCTAGCCCGATCTGGTCAGGTCTAGGAGGCTAAGCAGGGCTGACCCTGGCAAGTACTTGGATGGGAGACTTCCAAGGAATACCAGGGTCATGATGCAGAAGAAGACAATGGCGAACTGCCTCTGAATGTCTCTTGCTTTGGAAACCCTATGGGGTCGCCATAAATCAGCTGTGACTGATGGCACTTTCCATCACCAGAATGGACCTCCAGAATGAAGGCAGAGGAACAGCTGCGTGTGGTACAATAGTTATAGTGTTGGACTAAGATCTGGGAGACCCAGGTTTGAATCCCTACTCCACCATGAAGCTCGCTAGGAGACTTTGGGCCAGTCACATACCCTCAGCCTAGCTGACCTCACAGGGCCGGTGTGAGGTTAAAAACTGAAGAGAGGGATAAAAATATGATGGAGAATGAAATAAAATAACACTGTTATACTACGTCGACCAGAGCCAACAACCAATTTTAGAGCAACATCCCTTTGAAGACGGTGGTGGGAGTCAGATGGCCAGTCCCACTCTTTCAAAGAAGACTATCAGCAAGCCTCATTGCCACAATAATTAACAGTCCTATCAGCCTTCTTGCTTCTGAATTGTCAACAGAAGCACAAGAAATGTATGCCCAAGGGACCAGATTTACCGGTACATGGGACATACAGTTGCTGATTTTTA
>NW_015194490.1:0-748 GCF_001447785.1 Gekko japonicus | reverse complement strand
CGAGGTGACCATTTCATGGGTCACTGTTGTCGGGTCGCTGTGTTCAAGGAAGGGTGCCAATTGCCTATCAGCCGAAGATGGTAAAAGGCCAACTTGGCAGTGGCTGCTACCTGGGCCTCCATGGTTAAGGAGGCATCCAGGAGCACCCCCAAACTCCTAACCTCTGGCGCTGGCACCAATAGCGCCCCATTGAAGGTCGGGAGCAGGATCCCTACCCCCGGACTGCTGCAGCTCAGGCACAGGACCTCCATCTTCATCGGATTCAATTTCATCCAGCTCAGACTAAGCCAGCCAGCCACAGGCGTGGTCTATAACTTCCAGTTCAGAGTTGGTCCGTCTGTCCAGCAACAAATAGAGCTGGGTGTCATCCGCATACAGATGACAACCCAGTCTGTACCTCCGAGCAATCTGGGCAAGAGGGCGCATGTAGATGTTGAAAAGCATAGGGGACAACAGCACCCTTTGTGGCACTCCACATTCCAGTGGTTGCCTCTGGGACAGCTGGTTTCCCAGTGCCACTCTTTGTCCCTGACCATGGAGGAAGGAAACAAGCCACTGTAAGGCTGGTCCCTGAATTCCAGTGTCGGCGAGGTGGTGGATCAGTAACTGATGGTCAACCATTTCAAACATGGCTGACAGATCTAACAACAACAGCACTGCTGATCCGCCCCAATTCAGATGCCTTCGGAGGTCATATGTGAGGGCGACCAGTGCCATTGGAAAGCCAGACTGGAAGGGATCTAAGATA
>NW_015194489.1:0-751 GCF_001447785.1 Gekko japonicus | reverse complement strand
TTCCAGTGCCATGCTGGGGAGAGAGGGAAGAAGACCCCCCCCCAATTGGGAAACAGGATAAGAAAATGAAGAGCATGTCCAGAACACTCCTGTGTTTCAAAGATTATGTCTTATTCTGGGCTCGTATGGGACTGGAAGGGATGTGACGGCCTCTTTTTTAAGGCAGGGTCCAAGTGTTCCCGTGGCCCTGATTGGCCGGGACACGTGGACTCTTTAAGAGCAGATAGCTTCCGCTCATGCCAGCATATGGGACGGGCGGAGCTGGCGTACCTTGTACCGGATAGCTCCGCCTGCCCAATGCGATTGAAAACTGCAAATGTTGCCAGAGCAGCGTGGGATCCAGACCTCTGGGCACGCAGAACGGTTCGTCAGATCTGAATCCTAATCTATTTTGTCATTCCTGGAAACTCTTTCACGATCGCAGCAGCAAGCACAGCAATACCATCTTCAATGCTTTCGTAACTATCTGTACCTTCATAACCTCCGTCTGTGTGACCCAATGTGCTTGGCGAGGCTTCAGCAGACGTAGAATGGAGCAGTTCTCAATTGGATATCTGTGTTAGTTAATACAGCAAAGTGGCACAGGCACAAAAGTCCGAGATCACATGCAGGAAACAGGCTTCAAGCAAGTATATTGCAAAAAAGGTAAAGCATTTATTAGAGGGGAGCGGTGGCACAGAGGATTTATCCTCTGGTTAACATCTGAACTGAACAGAGTTGGGGTCAGTTCTAGCCCGCGCTGGTGTGAGCT
>NW_015194488.1:0-751 GCF_001447785.1 Gekko japonicus | reverse complement strand
TTTAAAACTACGATCCTAAAAGCTCAAAATATATATATATCCCCCAGGTTAGGAAAGGCACAAACAGGTATAGGAAAAAGCCTGCATGGTTAACAAGCAAAGAGTAATGGAAGCTGTAAAAAGTAAAAAGAATTCGGGGACTTCCGGTACGGCGCGTTAGCAAGCGGATGGGAGCGTGAGGAGCTCCATCCCCGCACGAACCAATTTGCCTTGTTCAGACCCCCCCTGCTTGTCAGGGGGGGGCGAGACCAGCTTCCGGGTGTGGGGAGCTAGTGCAGGGGGCGCTTTTTTCTGGGGGGGCCCGCTCTTGGCAAGGCGGGAGGGGTGTCCAGTTACAACCCCGACGCCGAGGCAATTGAATGGAGAAACATGGCCGCCAGCCATGTTTCCACTAACACGACCATCTGTTGTTTTTACTTTGCATGGGAAGAAGATGAAATGAGAAGGCAGCAAGTACGGACATAAAAGAGTTGTTGGCTGAACTGGAAAATGGATATAAGGGAAGAAATATTGACAGTAAAAACAGCGGCAGTAGACCTCCAAGCGGCGGCGTCCAAAACAGGAAAGTAAAGTGGCTGGGAGAAGGAAAGGACTGAACTATAAACAATGATTTGAAGAGGGAAGACGAGCGGAGTAGAATTCAATATAGTATTGGCTTGGCTTGTTTGTGGGCTGAAAGACTTGTGGAAAAAGATAGTTGTGTGAGGTACGGAGTTTAAAGGGAGATGGAGCAGATTGAAAGAAACGGGGA
>NW_015194487.1:0-749 GCF_001447785.1 Gekko japonicus | reverse complement strand
ATGACTCTGCTACCTCTGGAACGGAAGAGTACTCTGCTGCAGAAACGGATGCAGGTCCTGCCAGAGCAATTTTAGAGACAGAAAGCCAAAGTGAAGGCAGAAGGACTCAGAAAATGGCCTTTTGAAGCGAAGAACAAGAAGATGATCAGAAAGCTCTCTCATAACAACTAACATATTAATACATTTGAAGCTGTGATAAACAAGAACTCTACAAGTATATTGTGATATTAACACTTTTAGTACTAACACTTATATTAACAGGGATAAGATCTCCTCCTCTTGGGGTTTTAGCATAGTGTGGTTATCTTTCCTTTATCCCTAGTTGTCGTTCCCTTCCCAATATTTTCTTTGTAGTTCTGTAGTCTATTGCAAAATAAAAAATATCCCTTCGGGGTTAAAAAAAAACATTTAAAAAGTCAGAGGAAGATCATGCAGCGAAAAAGGGCAGGGGGGAAAGCGGAACCATCCCCCCATTGCTTTGACAATTATGATCTGCGTCAGTATGACACGAACTCCCTGAACCTCAGAAAACCACATGGAGGTTTGTGGGAGGTTCATCACAGGCAAGATTGCATGAACCTCGGCTCATGAACTGGGCAATTTTTGTGATGAATTTATGTTTGTGGCAAGGTTTGTGCCCATCCCTACTTTTGAATGTGAGTCCTAGCAAAAGGCCAAAAGTATTTTCTTATCTATATTCTCAGGAAAGGGAGCCAGCAATGTCCATCTTGTCACCCCTTCATTACATC
>NW_015194486.1:0-724 GCF_001447785.1 Gekko japonicus | reverse complement strand
TATTTAGAACAATTTGGTCCTTGTCTGCTTTGCCACATGGAAGGCCAAACGCTAGGGAATTGGATACTGGCTGTGAGGTCTTTGCGAGGTACTTCACAGATAAGGTCTTGTCGCTCCTCCGTGACCTCCCCGCCACATTTGAGACAATGAGTGAACTCGAGGCTCCATGCACATCTTGGAGTCAGATTATGGATCATTTCAGTCCACTCATCCTAGAGGAAGTTGACAAACTGCTCTTGGCTGTATGCCCAATCACATGCTGTCTAGATCCATGCCTGTCATGGCTAATTAAAGCTAGCCACGATGGGTTTCGAGGTGCCCTAAGTGAGATCATTAACAAGTCCCTCACTGAGGGACTGTTCCCTAAGGCACTTAAAGAAGCAGTGGTCCACCCTCTATTGAAAAAAACATCTCTGGACCTGGCCAAATTGACGAATTACTGGCCAGTCTCCAAGCTGCCCTATCTGGGCAAAATAACAGAGAGGGCTGTGGCTATTCAGCTACAGAGCTTTTTGGATGACGCTTCCATCTTAGATCCCTTCCAGTCTGGTTTTCACCCAGGCCATGGGATGGAGACAGCACTGGTCGCCCTCAAGGATGACCTCCGGAGGCATCTGGATCAGGGCAGCTTGTTAGTGCTGTTGCTGATGGATGTGTCAGCAGCATTCGATACGGCTGACCATCAGTTACTGATGGCCAACACAGGAGTTCAGGGATCTGCCTT
>NW_015194485.1:0-726 GCF_001447785.1 Gekko japonicus | reverse complement strand
GTTGCCAGATCCATCACGGACGGAGGGGGGTGGTGGAGGGTGACGTACCCAGAAATAAACACGACACGCCTACGTCATTCGGAAGTGATGTGGGGGGACACTCTAGTGTTTGGGCAAAACTCTATGGTTTGAAGCCAATTTTACCATAGAGTTTTGCAGAAAAATCAGTATGTTGCTCCCAACGTCACCGATGTGCTTACATCACTTCCAGGTGACATAGGCGTGTCACGTTTATTTCTGGGTACATCACTTCCTGCTCCTGGAACACTCCCTCCGTCCCCCCGCCTATGGGTCTGATGGACTTGGCAACCCTGCCATCTTAGAGTGTCGGACTCAGATCTGGCAGACCCAGGTTTGAATCCCCACCCTGCTGTGGAACCTTGCTGGGTGACTGGGCTAGCCACACGGTCTGCGCTTCACCCGCCCCGCAGTGTTTTTGCGAACATAAAGTGGAGAAGAGGAGAACAAAATAAGCTGCTTTGGGTCCCCATTGGGGAGAAACGTGGGGGCACAAATAAAGTAGGTCGTGAATGCACACCCGTATTAACCACAGTGAGTCTTAGCGATGCTTTCTCATGATAAGTCAAGCCCCAATCGTATGTGATCTACAGAAATACAAACCGCAAGGGTAGACCATAACAAAAAATTCAAAAGTTTCACAAGTTGCCAGTGTTGTGCAAAACAATGCAAGATAGCCTTTAAATCTCTAAATGACAAAGAACACGA
>NW_015194484.1:0-751 GCF_001447785.1 Gekko japonicus | reverse complement strand
ACTCCACTGCTTAGAGGGAGCATTGATCTTGGTTCACTTTTGGCATTGGGGTCCAGCTATCAAAGCCATGCTACAGGCACCAAAGCACAGCAAAAGTTGTTTCTTTCCTTTCCAAAAAGACATGATTCATTTCCCCTTGCTTAGAGGTGCCATTTTGAAATCATGAGCAGTGGACTCATGCTCCGAGGTCCCCAGCAGGCGTTATTAGGTTGCCAAATGCTTCCCAGGGCCTCCTCTGCAAGCAATAATTTTAATTGCCTCCGAACAAGGACCCTTTCTCCCATTGGCCTGAAATGTGACACAGAGGATCTATTGGATAGAGAGTTCCATTCCTGAAAATTTCATCCCAGTGGACACAAAAAGCTAGATGTCATCCAATTAAACAAGCGCGCACACACACACAAAACAAAAAAGTGTAATAAAAATAAAAGAGATTAAAAATTAAATCCAAGCCAAAATTGAAAAACAAAACTGCACTACACCCCAGCACAGAGATAGCCTGGATAGCCCAGGCAAGCCCGATCTCATCAGATCTCGGAAGCTAAGCAGGGCCGACCCTGGCAAGTATTTGGATGGGAGACCTCCAGAGAATACCAGGGCCGGGAGGCAGAGGCAGGCTATCAAGCCACTTCTCTGAACATCCTCTGTGCCCCAGTAGGAGTCCCCAGAGATCACCATGAGTTCCAGATATGGACACACGCGTACGCACGCACGCACACACGCACACACACTCAATGCAAAAATACCAAAA
>NW_015194483.1:0-753 GCF_001447785.1 Gekko japonicus | reverse complement strand
TTAAAGTTGTTTTAACCGTATTATATTAGAGTAAGGGTTACTCCTGAGCTCACTTGCGGGGAGGGAATTATATACATCAAACAAACAAACAAACAAATAAATAAATAAATCTCATAGGAAGGACACATTTGAAGAGCCAGATTTCTTCCCTTGCTATAATCTTTTGATTTTTTAAAATTTATTATCCTTTGTAATGATACATATGCCAACACACATATAATCTTTACGAGGACTCCTCTCACAGTTCTTAGCACAGACAAGCAGTATTGCTGTCTGAAGAAAGCAGAAAAGTTGTTTCTTGCATTACATTCCTAAAATTACTTATGTCAATACTCTTCTCTCTCTGGCACTGGACATTGTTCCTTTCAGACAACATGAACATTAGGTTTGTGTCATTCTAGTTCATTGTTGGCCTTGAGTACACGTAGTTTGTCTAAAGCCTATTTTAGAATTTTAAACAGGAAGAATTGTGAGTTCTACCTCAACCGATGCATCTTCATTTCAACACAGAGCCTATATAGGTGCAGTAGGATTGGCAATTGCCAGGTGAGGCCTGGTGATCTCCCAAAATTACAACTGATCTCCAGAGTACAGAAATCAGGTCTCCTGGAGAATATGGCTACTTGGGCTGGTAGACTGTTTGGGAAGGGGTTCCTCCTTTCCCCAAACCCGATCCATTCCAGGCTCTACCCCACAAATCCCCAGTAATTTTCCCCAGTAGTTCTTCACATTGGTGACTTCCAGCACAACCAG
>NW_015194482.1:0-768 GCF_001447785.1 Gekko japonicus | reverse complement strand
CTGGGTTGGGAAATTACTGGAGATTTGGGTGGGGAAGTCTGCGGAGGCCAAGGCTTCAGGAGGGGAAGGGCCTCAGCATGGTACGCTGCCATAGAGTCCACCCTCCAATATTCCCATATTAGAGATCAGCAAGCTGAGACTGAAAGAGAGCAGCTTTCCTACGGCTAGCCGCTGTTTGTCCCTCTTTCCGTCTACCAGAGAGTATTCACAGCCTCATTGTAAAGCCAGTTTGGTGAAGTGGTTAGGAGCGCGAACTCTAATCTGGGAGAATCAGGTTTAATTCCCCACTCCTCCACATGCAGCTGCTGGCGTGACCTTGGGTCAGTCACAAGTTCTTTTAGAGCTGTTCTCTCAAGGGCAGTCCTCTCAGAGCTCTTTCAGCCCCACCTGCCTCACAGGGTGTCTGTTGCGGGGAGGGGAAGGGAAAGGGGTTTGTAAGCCACTCTGAGACTCCAAGTGATGGGTGGGGTATAAATCCAATCTCCTTCTCCTCCTCCTCTTTCTTCTCCTCCTCCTCCTGGCATCTTCATGTGACGGATCAGGTAGTGGGTGATGTAAACAGACTTCTGCCTGAGACAATGATGGTGAGATTAGACCATACTGACCTTGATAGACCAGTGTAATTCACTATAAGGCAACTTCATGTGTTCAGTTTGATAAGGATTGGTATGTGGCTCAGTGGTAGAGCGTCTGCTTTGAGTGCAGAAGATTCCAACTTCAATCTCCAGCATCTCCAGGTAATAGGATCAGGTAATAGGTGATGTGAAA
>NW_015194481.1:0-746 GCF_001447785.1 Gekko japonicus | reverse complement strand
TCTTCTTCTTCTAATCTCATTCTCACCCACACTGTGCTGCTGGTATAGATCAGGCTTAAAGTGGCATGAAAGCAGATGGCCCTTGGTGAAAAAAAGCTATGAGGCAAGTCACATATACTCCACCCTTCCATACCAGATGGCCTAAGGTTGCCAACTCTGGGTTGGAAAGATCATGGAAATTTGGGGTTATAGCCTAGGAGGATGGATTTGGGGAGGGATCTCAACAGCGTAAAATGTCATAAAGTGCACCCTCCAAAGCAGTCATTTTTTTCTAGGGGAACTGATCTCTGTTCTGTAATAGATGATATTGCATAGATGTACTGATAATTTTATTGGTTCAGTTCCATGCCAGTCATATTTAAGAAATCCATACCTGTCTGTCAACTATGCAATGTGTCACTTTATAGTTACCTGATCTGTCTGTTTGAATCTATGTACCTAGAAGCCACTTGGTGTAGACTGGTACTATTCATTACTCGCTGAACTGATATCTATGTATGATTATAATGTCCTGTCATTTTAATACTGTATTTATCTTGGATAGTATTATGTAATAATGGCCCACAGTTCTGCAAGTCTGGTATTTGCCCACCTTTTCAGAATTTTAAACAAAAGTGAGCGAGGTATTTACCATATAGAATTGCAAGGGATGGGAAGATAGTCCTAGATAACCATCCTTCCTCTATTTATATAAGAAATATTGTCAATGTGAATGGGATACATGATTGAAATAAGCATAATCACAA
>NW_015194480.1:0-742 GCF_001447785.1 Gekko japonicus | reverse complement strand
AGGAGCCTCCCCCGCCAGTGAGTCAAATCAATTTGGCAACCCTATTTCTGAACAAGCAGGGAAGAGGCAGTGATGGTACCAGCAGAGCAGCTAGCAAAGTATGGCTATAGCATATCAGTTTTTATTTTGTCAATATACTATAGCCACATATGCATGAGAAAGAGCTTTCAAAACATTCTCAGCTCTGTGACCCGCCTGATTCTGTACACTCTTTGAAAGGAGGAGGAATGCCTCTTTGTTGTCTTCCACCTGAAATATTGGCAAGTTTTTTTAAAAATATATATCTTTTAGTTAGGGCCTACTTTTTATGAAAATGATTTAGCAGTCCTATCTAAAGTTGCTCCAATCTAAGTCCATCGAAATGTGCTGTAAATTTTGCAGCCGTACACTAAGCAAATATTCATTCGGTAGGGGGAATTATCTCATTACCTAGCAAATTATCTAGAGCTTCTAAAACTCTAAAACCACCTGAATTGTGTGAATTGGGCAACACATGGAATTTCCGTGCATATACTGCCTCCCACACAAACGAGTACACATTATTTATCAGGGCGAATAAAGCATTTTCCATTTCAAACCCTGGTCAGAAGTCATATTGGAAATATTTTTAGGTAATTTAACTCATTGAGCTGGGCCATTATTGTGTGCTCCAGAGCCTTGTCCAAGGATGGTGAATTTGAAACTGACCAATAGCTGTTAAGATGTATAGCAGAGGTCCCCGACCTTTTTGAACCTGTGGGCA
>NW_015194479.1:0-759 GCF_001447785.1 Gekko japonicus | reverse complement strand
GGAACCACTCTAACAGTCAGGAAATTCTTGCTTATATCTAGCCGAAAACTTCTGATTTAATTTCAACCCATTGGTTCTGGCTCGACCTACGGGGGCAGCAAAAAACAACTCTGTAACATCCTCTATATGACAGCCCTTCAAGTACTTGAAGATGATTATTATATCTCTTCTCAGTCGTCTCCTCTCCAGACTAAACATGCCAAGCTTCTTCAACCTTTCCTCATAGGACTTGGTCTCCAGACCCCTCACCATCTTCATTGCCCTCCTCTGGACACGTTCCAGCTTGTCAATATCCTTCTTAAATTGTGTTGCCCAAAACTGAACACAATACTCTAGGTGAGGCCTAACCAGAGCAGAGCAAAGCAATACTACCACTTCGTGTGATCTGGACACTATACTTCTGTTGATACAGCCCAAAATTACATTTGCCATTTTAGCTACCGCATCACACTGCTGGCTCATGTTCAGTGTATGATCCACTAAGTCCCCTAGAGCTTTTTTACACGTACTACTGCCTTTTAAAAACAGCACAGCCCAAGCAGGAGGTAAGGGAAGTATCCTTGAATGCCAAGACCACGGCCTCACAACCCGGAAAATCTACAGCAGCTAATATCCTTGAAAGGCTTAAGAAAGGGTTCTCTCCCCAGGGAAACATTTCAGTCCTTTCCCCATGTATGGGCACAGCCCTAATTTAATTGTATTCATCCTGGGAACAGCATTCAGCTGCAGCCCTGAAGAGGCAAGACGTAACTTGTCCTT
>NW_015194478.1:0-740 GCF_001447785.1 Gekko japonicus | reverse complement strand
TGTTCACATACAGATGCTCCCATGCACAGGAGTGTTCTTTTAACACCTCTAATCCAGGCTTATAGTTTGACCCCACAGATGGTTTACTCAGAAATCTCATTTTGTTCAATGACATTCCTTCCATTGAGGATCTATAGGATAGCCATTTTAGTTTACTTTACACAGAGCCTAGTCTGTACCTGATAGCACCTGCATTCAATCTGCTCACCTGAGAAAGAAGGTTGTGTCTGTCACCACTGAAGCAGAATTCCATTAAACCCCCAACTGTGGACTTGATTACACAAGAATCAGCTGCTTCTCCATGACCTATATTCTCAGCCATGTTGCCTGTTAGTTCACATAAGGATTTAACAGTATCTATGCACCTCTGAAATGTCTGATATAGTCCATGGTTACTGTATTTATTTACTTCATTTAAACCCATACCTTTCTCCCCTGTGGGGACCTGAATTGTTCTCCTCTCATCCATTGTATCCTTACAACAACCATATGAGGCCCAAGGTCCCTCAGCAACTGTCTGTAAGGTATAGTAGGGATTTCAACCTGGTCTGACACAGTAACCACTATAGCTATGAGAAGGCATAGCTAGAGGTGAGCTATTTTCATTTCACTTCTTTTCTTAACAACTTCATTCATTTTCAATGTTTTTGTTTCCTTTAAATTCAACAGGAAACTTATTAAATGGGATTAAATTCTTGGGGACTATACCCCGCACCTGCCAAATTTCAGAAAATGGGACA
>NW_015194477.1:0-759 GCF_001447785.1 Gekko japonicus | reverse complement strand
CATAGAGTTTTTTCTCAGATGCTAGAGCGCCCTCCCCCCCAATGTGCCAGGCATGATGACATCACTTCTGGGTGACATCATCACACCGGGCACATCAGCACAGACAGAGCTGCTTGGGAGTGGGACTCCCCCTGCCGGCCAGCTGAGCAGCAGGAGATTGGGGTCCCGGAAAGTGGGTAAACCCCTGCTCCCGTTGGGGGGGGGGGTGGCAACCCTAGCTGACTCCCATGTATAACCATAGTACAACAAGATATAACTCAACATTCAGAAGAACGGATCTTCCATGGAAAAGTTTTGCGTTTGGGTTTGGGAGGGGAAGCAGGGTGATTTTTAAGTCCCCAATCACAAATCTGCAAGCCAGTCCTTGCTATGGCCAGTGCTAAGCAATGAACGTTCTTGTGTAAGTTATAGACCTTATAAGCTACTATCAGGCCTACTCTCTACAGTATCTATGTACATCTTTCACTCATAGAGGACTTCACTTGGAGAAAACACTGCCACAGAATGCAGTAATGGCCACCACAGAATCATAGAGTTGGAAGGGACCTCCTTGGTCATCTAGTCCAACCCCCTGCGCAATGCGGGAAATTCACAAATACCTTGTCCCCATGCCTCCAGTGACCCCTGCACCACGTCCAGAAGTTTGCCTGGCTTTAAAAGGGAACAGTGGTGATGGAAAGTCCTATTAAGACACAGCTGACTCATGAAAACTCCCGTTGGGTTTTCGAAGTGTTCCCCCAAGGGCACTTCGGTCGGGAG
>NW_015194476.1:0-753 GCF_001447785.1 Gekko japonicus | reverse complement strand
CTGCAGTGCCACACATTTCAGGTGAGGGCAGGTAGTTAAGAGCCCTATTCACAGATGGCAGTCAGTGCACATACAGTCTGTGTACAGTGCGTCTTCTACGTGTTTTTCCTTACATACGTGTCGGGTCATTCTCATGTTACATTCGATGCACGTACGGCTGAACACAGGATTTAAACTCCACATTTACCCAGGAATTGGTCCCCATTTGCATTTGTAAAGGGAAAGGCACATTTTTTCGCTCTTTCTTGCGAACAGGTATCTAGCAATAAATGCAAGTTGTACGTGCGTTCACAGAAGCACATGAACAGGGCTGATTTGGAAGGCGGTGCTGGATGACCTGGTAGGCAAGGGAAAGTGTGAAGGAAGTTGTGTAAGGAACACTGTAACAGCATGCGAATGCTCGTAATGGGTAAAAGCCAGCCAAAATTGTGGGCCTTTGGAGGGAGGGTTTACCTGCAGCGTTTGGGACATGGGGTTTTTTTTGGGGGGGGGGGGGGGTTTTGTCACCAACAGTTTTCCCTCTAAGCTGAGTGAATGTGAGCTAGCTCAGTTTTTTTAGCCTCTCGCTCACACACTTTTGCCTTCACTCCTGAAGGATTGGCTCCAGAGCAAACTCATTGATGCAGCAGCCAAATCGCTGGCTCACAGCTTTCATGCCCATAGCTCACAAAGCAGAATTTTTGCTCGCAAGACTCCACAGCTTAGAGGGAGTGTTGGTCACCAATGTTGTTGGTGTGGAAGAACAGAAGTGCC
>NW_015194475.1:0-766 GCF_001447785.1 Gekko japonicus | reverse complement strand
TTGTTGGATTTCAGGAAGAAAGTGGATACAGAGGAATTAAAGTGGTTTCTCTTAACAGCACTAATTCCATGTAACTTACTCCTAGTGGCTTCTCCAAGTTCTCTGGTTTTCTTAACTCTGCTATCTATTATCCTACCTGGAGATGGCAGAGAATGTACTTGGGGCCTCATATGCATGCTCTGCCTTAGATCTGTGGGCCTTTCAAATTCGCAGAATGGTGTAATATGCAAATTTACTTAAATATAAACAAGGGATCTACAACAAATCTTTTTGGAATCCGATGAAGTCAAGAAACAGATTAACAAAGCCAGAATGGTACCCAGAGCAAACCTGTTGCAAGGCAGGTCCAAAAGAGACAATAACAGAACACCACTAGTGGTCACATACAGCTCTCAACTCAAAACAGTTCAACGCATCATCGGCAACTTACAGTAGTCTAGCCTGGAGGTCACTGTTGCATGGATCACTGTAGCTAATTTGGAGGAGAGAGGAAGGGAACCAGTTGCTTGACCTGGCATAAAACTTCTACTGGAAAACAACAGTTCTCTTTCACATATACTGGGGGGCAAACCTTTCCTTGCACACAGACAGCCCCCCAATCTTGCACCTCAGCAACTCCTCACCCACAATAATGCAATATCGAATTTGAACATGGACACTGGTACTACAACTTGCAATAAAGCCAAATGGCAATTTTTCTGCTACATACACCTACACAACACAATCACTGGACCTAACCGATGTTCCCTCTAAGCTCTGGAGTCTT
>NW_015194474.1:0-756 GCF_001447785.1 Gekko japonicus | reverse complement strand
CAAACGACGAGAAGGGTTGGTGGTGGTGGTGGGGGGCCGGCAGCCCGAAGGCCTGAGGTAATTTTACCTCAGATGACGAAAAAAGAAACTCTCCTTTTTTAAAAAAAAAAAACAAAACGACAAGAATAAGGAAAATAGAAGAGAAACTGAGAGAAAAAAATTGAGAGCTGATCACTAAAAGTGACGAAAAACAGCGATCCGGCCAGACCTCTCGAAGACAGGTCTGCTCATCGCGGCGGTAAGGAAAGAACTGGCGGGATGTCCGTGCCTGCCCTTCTGGGCATGCTCACTGGGGCTCCTGAGCATGCTCAGTTGGGCCAGGCACGAAAATCCTTTTAAGAGAGCTTGCTACGGCACCGGCAGATCCAGTGCAGGCGCACTAGATCCCATTGGTGTGAAGCACAGAGACCACGAAGAAGATTAAGAACTTTCCCAACTCCTGGGGGAGGACATTACATAGCTCAGGGGGATCAGCAGAAAAAGCGCTTCATCAGGTCCCACCAGTTAAGGCTGGTTATCTAAGGAAGGTCTTCATGTGGATACCAAGACCTAGGTCAGACAGTACAGTTGGAGATGTTCCAACTGTACTTAGGAACACTGGATCCAAGATATTTAAGGGCTTTAAACACCAGCACATTAACCTGGGCACAGAACTGGAAGCCAACATAAATGGCAAGCAATGACTTAATATGATCACAGACGGACATCCCAGTAAGGACTTTAGCCGCTGCATTTTGTACCCATTGTAGTTTCTGG
>NW_015194473.1:0-819 GCF_001447785.1 Gekko japonicus | reverse complement strand
CTGTCAGATGCAGCCGTCTACTTCTGTGCGCTGAGTGACACACAGTGCATGAGGGAGGGACTCTCACTGCACATTAACCTCACTCAAAGGCAGAGCAGAGGAGGAGCTGAGGCAGCCTGACGTGAAGAAGGCAACATGGGGAGAAGGTGGGTTGTTCAACAGCTGATGTGGTTGCAGGGGCTAAAGTTGACTACTGAAGCTCAGGAAGTCCCCAGTTCAAATCCTGAACATTAGTTTAGCTATAGCCAGCTGAGAGTCAGTTTGGTGTAGTGGTTAAGTGTGCAGACTCTAATCTGGGAGACCCGGGGTTTGATTCCCCACTCCTCCACTTGCACCTGCTGAATGACCCTGGGTAAGCCATAGTTCTGTCAGAGCTGTCCTTGTCCTTAAAAGGGCAGTTCTTGAAAGAGCTCTCTTAGCCCCACCTACCTCACAGGGTGTCTGTTGTGGGGAGGGGAAGGGAAAGGAGTTTGTAAACCGCTCTAAGACTCCAAGTGAAGGGTGGGGTATAAATCCAACCTCCTCCTCCTCCTCTTCTTGGCAAGTTTGTGTGGTATAGTGAGGCCAGGATTTAAGCACCCACTCAGCCATGGAGTCTGGTGAGTGGCCTTGGGGCTCAGCTCAACATCCCTCAGCCTTATCTACCTCACAGGATTGTTGTGAGGATAACTTGGAGGAGGAGAGGACCATGAATGGCTTGCTGACTTTCCTGGTAGAAGGTACGGGATTAAATATGAAAAAGACAGGTAGATTAGTCACAAGATGACCCTTGAGGTCCTCTCCAGCACTATGATTGTATGGTACTATCTATGTGTTGTG
>NW_015194472.1:0-762 GCF_001447785.1 Gekko japonicus | reverse complement strand
CAAGCACCAAGAATACAAAGCATCACCACTCCAGGCATGCTGAGAACTTTGCAGTGACCCTGTTTGGCAGGTACCCGTGCTGTTTCCAACAGCAGCGGTATCTCATGAACCATGCCTCAGGTGGGGTATGCCTTGTCTTGCTGTTTGATGCCTGACTCGGACACTGAAGAGAACTACCCACCCCACAAGGCTGTGATTGCACCAGAGTTTACCCCCAGTCAGAGTAAATCCTTTTAAAATTTACTTGTTCTGTCTGTGTGCGCTCCATGTGCAAGAGCACATGCAAAACACACCCACCCACACATATACCTACTTAATGATTTCCTGTGAAAAAATTTTTTTACGGCGTAGAGGATGGTAGTGGTTGAAAACTATGATTCCAAAAATGTCTATGTGTACTGTTGCAGATATAGCCAGATTGATTGCCATCACTACGGTTGCCTGGAGATTTTGGGGGTGGAGCCTGAAGAAGACGGGGTTTGCGGAGGGGAGGGACTTCAGCCATAGAGTCTACTTTCCAAAACAGCCATTTTCTCCAGGTGAACTGATTTCTGTCACCTGGAGACCAGTTGTAATCCCAGGAGATCTCCAGCCCCCACCTGGAGGTTGGCAACCCAGGCCATCACTGATGGTCAGACAGAAACAGAGGAACACTAAATACCACACACACACACACACACACACACCCAAGGCATATCTGTTGTTTTAGCTCTTTTATTCATCCTTGCTGATATTTTGGGAAAAATAACTGCATCTGCAGTG
>NW_015194471.1:0-762 GCF_001447785.1 Gekko japonicus | reverse complement strand
TATTTTTAAACAAGCACAAGGCAATAAAATTGAGGTGACAATAGGATATAGCCTAAAACTAGGTTATGTGCTGACTTTCAACTTCTAATGGATGTTATTCTCCAGATCTAGTTAAATAAACAAAGTGATGGTACCCAGGGGCATAAAGTTCAGGGGGCAGCAGGGCTCGTACCCCCCGCTGGGATGACCAGGCCCTCCAGTATTTCCCTGTGGGGGCAGTGCCCCCCACATGCTGCCAGGCAACATCATGAAGCTGCTCAGGCTGTCAAGTTCTCATGTTCAGTCAGTCCAGTTTGTCTTTATAGCAACTTAGCACGTTCATAGGATGCACAGGGCTGGTTTCATTTGCTTCTGTAAAAATAAGAGCAGGAGGGGACCTTCAATGGATACTGTCTGTGAAGAAACCCATTTTTAGGAGCTCGCAGTGCCTTGCTTTGGAGAAAGTGAGGTCAAAGCTCTCATTTGGCGATGGTAACAAGAGGCCAAAGCCTTGGGCGGGAGACTGATTTCAGTGATGGGACATCCAAATTGCCACAGGGGCTTGCAAAGACATACAGCAATGTTATTTCATCAACAAATGCAAGTCTTCCTGAGGTTGGCAGCTCTCCTGGCATTACAACTGATCTCCAGGTGACAGAAATCAGTTCACCTGAAGAAAATGGCTGCTTTGGAGGGGGGACTCTATGGCATTATACCCTTCTGAGGCCAGGCCCATCCCCAAACTCCACCCTCATCAGGCTCCTCTCCCCAAATCTCCAGGTA
>NW_015194470.1:0-818 GCF_001447785.1 Gekko japonicus | reverse complement strand
GCTCCTGGACTCTTGTTCTTTACTAGGCTGTTCAATATACGCTGACCGAAAGATCATAAGAACATAAGAGAAGCCAGTGTTGGATCAGGCCAATGGCCCATCCAGTCCAACACTCTGTCACACAGTGGCCAAAAATACCAGGTGCCATCAGGAGGTCCAGCAGTGGGGCCAGGACACTAGAAGTCCTCCCACCAAGAATACAGAGCATCAGTTGCCCCAGCCTGAGAGTTCCTATATATACCCTGTGACTAATAGCCACTGATGGACCTCTGTTCCATATGTTTATCCAATTCACTCGTGAAGCCGTCCATCCTTGTAGCCGCCACCACCTCGCCACAGATTGCCTCGGGAGGTGGTGGATGCTCCTTCACTGGACGTTTTTAAGCAGAGGCTGGACGGCCATCTTTCGGGTATGTTGTAGGGCTCTCTTTCAGCTGTGCTCCTGCAGAGTGCAGGGGGTTGGACTAGATGACCTGCAAGGTCCTTTCCAACTCTAACATTCTATGATTTTACCTCCTGTGGCCGCCGCCACCTCCTGTGGCATTGCTCCAGGGAAACTGATCTCTGCAGTGTGGAGCTCTGTTGTAATTCCTGGAGATCTCCAGGCCCCACCTGGGTGGTTGGCAACTTTCACAGTGACATCACTGTTCTGAACGGCTGCCTCGTGGAGTCAGCCTTTGAAAAACTGCGGTTCAAAGACTGCTGATTATCGGCTCAGCCAGGGCTGTCGGAGGAGGCCTTCTGTCTCCCACGTGTGAGCTGCAAGACGCCATTCCCCGTAATTGTTCACACTCAAATGCCTACGCAGGACTTAATTG
>NW_015194469.1:0-780 GCF_001447785.1 Gekko japonicus | reverse complement strand
CTGAAGACTTTACATTTTTAGTTTTATTTTAATTTCATTCACACATGTATAATATTGTGGCGCCCCAGCCGGGAGGAGAGGGTCTTCCTGGCCCCCCTCAGCCGTCTCGGTAAATTCCTGACGCCTCCTAACAGGGGAACGGGAGACCTCAGAAAGTGGGCTGGCTACCAGGTTCCGTCACCATGGTCAAGCCTGCGCCCCTGTGAGAGTTGGGGGGGACGGTCCCAGCGTCGTCTCTCTCTCCGACGTCTCTCCGACGTCTCGGCCCCGACACCCGTCTTCACTCTCCAGTTTCCTTCCTCCCCAGTCTCCCTTTCACACTCCCCTTTTATATCTGCTCCTTCCCTCCCTTCCCTCTCATTGGACACGGAAGGTGTCCCTCTTGGGTAGTCCCGCCTCCCTATAAAAGGGGAGACGCTCTGCCTGGGTGTGTTGGTTTGGCCACGCCCAAGGCAAGGGGGGGTTGTAGCTCATTGCCGGGCAGCGCGGAGAGCCCAATGCTGCTTGGGTGAGCCGGTTCCGGCGGTGGCGGCGCCTCGGGAACGGCCCACCAGCCGCGCACCTGACAACGCGCCCTATGAGAAAGGGGCTGCGCTTTGGCCTGGCACCCCTCCGTCTTGCTGTCTCCGGCTCCCGGTACCTCGGCCTCTTCGCCCGGTTTGGGAGCTCTAGGCCAGGTAAGCTCGGGGATTGTAGCCGGCTGCTCGGGTGGGGCGTTAGGAGAACGTCCCGGCTTGTCAGAACCGGGACAAATATAATATTATGAACACTTCTCAACTG
>NW_015194468.1:0-762 GCF_001447785.1 Gekko japonicus | reverse complement strand
CATAGAGTTGGTGATCAATTATTTGCTAGTCAGTCAGTTTCTATTATCGTCAGCAAACCATACAGAACTAGGGGAAAAACCCTGTTATTGAATTAATTACCTATATAAAATCTCTATGGACTTAATTCAACTCGATATATCTAACAGTTTAAGGTTAAGAATCTGAGTAAATAATAAGCAGGACATTATCTTGGCTCATATTTTTTTTAACTTTTAAAAATTTTCACATACATAAAACAATAACTGAAACTATAAACAGTGTAACAAAGTATACATTAGACAGTCTTGTGACTACTCAAACGTATACAACTAATGCAATATCCATAAAGGAAGAATGCTCATATTTTCATTGCAGAGAACAGAAACTTAACTACAGATACAGTAAATCTTTGGTCAACCCCACCAATAAAATTTTGAGTCTTCTGCTCAGAGAGCAGTGTTTGATCAACCAACACAGGTTCAAGTAAATCCAAACATGCCTGTACATAAATTCTATTATGAAATAACACGTGAACTAGTGATTCAACTGAGTTATCAGAATAGGGACAAAATCTACAATTAGATGAAATGTTTTATATCTTTCTGTCATCAATGCAGATGATAGCACATTAAATCTAGCCAATGTAAACACATGAAGACATCTTGGAACAGTTAATATTCCCTTCCTTTCCATTTATCCAATAAAAGTACTGTGATACATTGATCTTGAGCAGTGAATAGTTGTTAATCAGTTGTTACCCAATAGAGAAAAGTAGTTTAAAA
>NW_015194467.1:0-781 GCF_001447785.1 Gekko japonicus | reverse complement strand
ATTTTGTCTATACTATACTTATGTTGTTGTTGGGTTTTTTTTAACTTATGGCTCTCAATAAGTTTTCTAAACTTCCTTTGGAGGGTTTTGCTTGCTTGGTTTAGTTTAAACCCCCCCCCCCATTTCTTTGGGTCTGTCTCCAAATCTCCAGGGGTTTCCCAACCTGGAACCCAGGGCTTCTTTTCTGGGCGAACGTGGTGGAAGAAGTTCTGGTACCTCTTCGACAAAATTCTTTTCAAAACGTTTAAAAGTTCCTGACTTTTCAGTATACAGGTTGAAAACTTCATTTCACTCTTGAGCAGTGTTCCCTCTAAGCTGAGTTAGTGTGAGCCAGCTCAGTTTTTTTAGCCTCTGGCTCACACATTTTTATCTCCGCTCAGGAAGGAGGGCTCCAGAGCAAACTAATTGATGCAGTAGCTAAATCGCTGGCTCACAACTTTAAAGCCAGTGGCTCACAAAGTAGAAGTTTTGCTCACAAGACTCCACAGCTTAGAGGGAACATTGCTCTTGCGAATCCCTGCACTGCTTAGGTAGGTAAGGTAGGTAGGTAGAAAGGAAGGAAGGTGGGTAGGAAGGTAGGTAGGAAGGAAGGTAGGTAGGAAGGAAGGAAGGAAGGAAGGTGGGTAGGAAGGTAGAAAGGAAGGTAGGACGGTAGGTAGGAAGGACGGTAGGTAGGAAGGAAGGTGGGTGGGTAGGTGGGAAGGAAGGTAGGTGGGTAGGTAGGAAGGTAGGTGGGAAGGAAGGAAGGTAGGTGGGAAGGAAGGGAGGGAGGGAGGGAGGG
>NW_015194466.1:0-765 GCF_001447785.1 Gekko japonicus | reverse complement strand
CATGTCAGGCTGAATACATTACAGTTATAGTCCTATGTGGACCAACCAAGTACAACACTTGAGCCTGATCCTGCCTTACGTCAAGCAGGACTCCATATAAAACCAAAGAAGAGCAAAGCCTGCTTCATGGAGATGTGATACCAAGAGCATACTGTGGCTACAGCCACTGCAATTGACGATAGAAGCCATGCTCCAGATTCCCTGGCCTCAAACTAAGAAGCAGGTGTCCCATTTCCTAAGCCTTACAGGATACTACAGATGATCCCCCACACACATGCACATTTTGCTACTCTTTTTAGTCCATTAACAGATCTTCTGGAGAAAATTATGCCAGATCCCTGGCCTGGTCTCTGTGGTGTAAAGCCACCTTCCCCTGCTTGAAGACAGCCCTGAGCAAACCTCCAGTCTGTTAGAATCCTAACATTACGCATTCCTTCATCCTCTGGACAGATGCATCCAGTTCCAGTCTGGGGTCAGCTCTATCTCAGCAGCATGAAGTATGGGAACATCCCATTGTATATTTGAGTTGGAAACTACAGCCATGGGAGCCGACCTACTCGGCCATTGAGTGGAAAGCACTTGCCACAAAATGGATTGTTGAGGCCCTCCAGTATTTTCACTGAGTATCTCCTCACTGAGGTAATGGCTATAATTGATAGGGCCTTCATTCTTAGCCACTTCAAGGGTATGTCCTAGATAGTTTTGAAAGGATGTTTTGTAAGCAAAGAACAGTCTGCATGTAGGGAACCTGTGAACAGTGGGTAG
>NW_015194465.1:0-769 GCF_001447785.1 Gekko japonicus | reverse complement strand
GGTTCAATCCCCGACTTCTCCAGTTTAAAAGGACCAGGTGGAAAATGATGTGAAAGACCTCCACCTGCGGACCCTGGAGAGCGGCTGTCAGTCTGAGTAGACAAGGCTGACCTTGACAGATGGACAGTCTGATTCCGTATGAGGCACCTTCATGCGTTCAGCAGCATCCAACAGGGCTCCCTCTTGCCCGTTCAAACCAGGCCTGGCTCCCTCCCATAGAGCTAAAAGGTGACTCTTTCACCCCCCCCCACACACGCTCATCATAATGAGGGGCACCAGACCGGAAGTCAACAGATAACAGCAACAGGGGGGATAAAGACGAGCGTGGCGCAACAGGAAACTGCCGCTCAGCCTCCCGTTCTGCATATCTCCACCCCACCGGCTGCCTTCTTACCTGCTGAGGAAGACGAACAGGAGCCCCTGCTGGGACGGAAGGGGGCCGGAGGAGACCCAGAAAGCGTAGATCTTCAAGGTGAACAACGCGAGCCAGAAGACCAGGAACAGCAGCGGGACGGCAAGCTGTCTCCAGAGGGACATGCCCAGCGCAACCAGCTGGTAGACCTCCAGCGCCTGGAGACAAGAGAGACCCAAAGGCAAAGAGAGCCACCAACCGGGCTTCTCGCGCACACAGCCGGGGACCACCGCGTGTCTCTCCAGCAGGACCACGGTGCCCCCAACTACGCAGAAAGCCAAAAGGGGATCTCCTTTAGCCAACACACCACCTTGCAGTGGCCTGAACGTGGCTCTGGAATTCAGAGGCTGACTGCCT
>NW_015194464.1:0-643 GCF_001447785.1 Gekko japonicus | reverse complement strand
CTCTCTAGGGTCTCAGGCGGACGTCTTTCACACCACCTGGTCCTTTTAACCGGAGATGCCGGGGATTGAACCGGGGACCTTCTGCATGCCGAGCAGAGGCTCTTCCACTGAGCCAGGGTCTCAGGCACAGAGGTCTCTCCCACCACGTCCTACCTGGTCCTTTCACCTGGAGATGCGTGGGATTGAACCCGGGGCCTTCCACATGCCAAGCAGGAGCTCTTCCACTGAGCCAGGGTCTCAGGCACAGAGGTCTTTCCCACCACCTCCTACCTGACCCTTTTACCTGGAGGTGCCGGGGATTGAACCTGGGACCTCCTGCATGCCAAGCAGAGTCTCTTTCACTGAGGCAGGGTCTCGGGCACAGAGGTCTCTCCCATCACCTCCAACCTGATCCTTTTACCTGGAGGTGCCGGGGATTGAACCTGAGACCTTCTGCATGCCAGGCAGAAGCTCTGATAGTGAGCCAGAGCCCCTCCCCAGCCAAGTGAAGCAAGACCTGCCTGCATAAAAACTCTAAAAGATTTTTAGTCCCAGGTAACTTAGCAGTCAGCGTTACAGTGAAAAGGGTGGTTGTTCAGGGACAGAGCCTCCGCTTTGCATACAGAAGGTCCGTAGTTCAATCCCTGACATCTCCAGGTAAAAG
>NW_015194463.1:0-776 GCF_001447785.1 Gekko japonicus | reverse complement strand
TACGACATGTTTGGGGTAAGGCTGGGTTTGGTGGCCCGGGGTTGGAGGAACTGCAGCGATAGATGGATGGATGGATAGATGGATGGATAGATGGATAGATGGATGGATAGATTAGATGGATAGATTAGATGGTTGGATGGATGGTTGGATGGTTGGATAGATGGATAGATGGATAGATGGTTGGATGGATAGATTAGATGGTTGGATGGATAGATTAGATGGTTGGATGGATAGATTAGATGGTTGGATAGATGGATAGATAGATGGATAGATGGATAGATTAGATGGATAGATTAGATGGATGGATGGATGGTTGGATGGTTGGATAGATGGATAGATGGATAGATGGTTGGATGGATAGATTAGATGGTTGGATGGATAGATTAGATGGTTGGATGGATAGATTAGATGGTTGGATAGATGGATAGATAGATGGATAGATGGATAGATTAGATGGATAGATTAGATGGATGGATGGATGGTTGGATGGTTGGATAGATGGATAGATGGATAGATGGTTGGATGGATAGATTAGACAGACAGACAGACAGACAGACAGACGAGTGCAGGAGGTTGGACTAGATGACCTGCAAAGATGACCTGCAAGGTCCCTTCGAACTCTAACATTCTATGATTCTATGAATTCCCCCCCTGGTCCCTGTTTTCCAGGCCTGGTACCTGCAGAATCCCGTTCTTGGGTCTCCAGTCAGATTTCCAGGGCACATCTAGATAGGCAGCCCGTGCCACTTATGTCTGAGTGCTGTTGTGCAGAGGAG
>NW_015194462.1:0-769 GCF_001447785.1 Gekko japonicus | reverse complement strand
TTTGGTTGGTGTACCCTCCGCCTAACGCACCGGCAAATGCCCTGCCAGATCTATTGGAGGCTGTATCTAGCTGGGCCTTGGAGTACGCCAAGCTTTTAGTCTTGGGAAATTTCAGCGCCCATGCGGATGATGCGACCTCCTCTCGGGCCATGCACCTAGTGTCATCCATGGCGACACTGGGCCTTGCCCAGTTTGTTTCGACTCCCACACACCAAGCAGGCCGCACGCTGGATCTTATCTTTGCATTGGGGATTATGGTGGACCGGATTACTGATGATGCAGTTCCATTGTCAGACCACCTTGCTCTGAAAGCTCAACTGGGTATCCCAAACCCTCCCTGTTTAGGCGGCAAGTGAATTTATGTTCGCCTGCAGAGTCATATAGATCTTAATATCTTCCAGGAAACTATGTGGGATCCAGTTCCCTCTGGTGGCCCATTGGATGTGCTGGTAGAGGACTGGCTTTCTCACCTTTCAGATGCCATCGATGAGGTCACTCCCCGGCGCCCTCTTCATCCTCGTACCAAAGTAGCCCCGTGGTATACCCCAGAGCTACAGTGGAGGAAACAAGAGCTAAGACAACTAGAGAGAGTGTGGTGGCGAGCTCATGACAACCACCCTCCCAAGCTCTCTTCTTGCAACCTTGCGCGTGGTACACTGCAATAATTGGAGAGGTCAGCAGGTCAGCAATCTTCACACTTTCAACCCTTGAAAATTGTGTCTGTGAGCCAGGCGGCAGGGTGTTCACATGGAGTTGTGAGCTCTGGGTT
>NW_015194461.1:0-762 GCF_001447785.1 Gekko japonicus | reverse complement strand
CTTAGTGGGGTATAATTCCATAGAGTCCATTTTCCAGTGCAGCCATTAGCTCCAGGAGAACTGATCTCAATAGGTTGAAGATCTGCTTGCAATTATTACAGAATACCATCCATCACAAGTGCACAATTTTGGAGTTCTCTAGAACTCTTCACCAGGCTGTATTGTGATGGTGTGTGTTGGGTTTTTTTAGCAAGTGTTTAGAAACTGGGATGGGGGGGTTATGTCCCGGTTCCTCCTGAGTGGAAGGTGAAAACCTGAATCTAGCTCAGGGTTGCCAACTTCCAGATGGTAAATTATACAAAAGACAGAAAAGATCAAACCGTGCATAACCAACAAAAAAATATTCAACAGTCAATGAGTATGATAATCTGAACCTATATTTATTTATCTTATTTATATTTACATTTATATCCCACCCTCCTCGCCCGCCACGGTATGATAGTCAGAAACTCAAAATACATGGTCTAAATACACAAGCAATCCTATTAATCCACCTTCTGAAATAGTCCAAGTCAAATTCCTCAAACAGTGAAAAGTCCAAATATAAATGTTTATAATTCCTCTTCCAAAAACTCATCTCGCCGCTTGTGTATCCAGATGGTGGCTGAAGGTCTCCTGGGATCACACCTGCTCTCCAGGTGAGAGACCAGTTCACCTGGAGAAAACTGCAGCTTTGGAAGGTAGAGTCCATGGCATTATTATATCCCACTGAAGTCCCTGCCTTCCCCCGATGCCTGCTCTTCTCAGTCTCTACCCCCAACA
>NW_015194460.1:0-781 GCF_001447785.1 Gekko japonicus | reverse complement strand
ACCAAAACTGATTTCAGTCCACCCCCTTCTTCACTCTCGCTAGATTTCCTCTTTCCTCTCCGCCAAGAAACCAACTGAGCTGACCCAACACTCTTGCACCAGCTATCAGAAGTCAGCAACCGCAGCCGTCCTCTATTTACTCCAAAGCAGGAAGCGGCCTTTTTGAATCAGCCTCCGGTGGTCAAGGCGCGATGGATGAGGCGCTGCGGTGGGCTCGGCCGTGATTAATGACTCGCCGCCGGCTCAATCTCACATGTCTAACCCGATTAATCCCCCTCAATCAATGCAAATTGATTAAGGGGGCTCCTAAACCCAATGTTCTTTTCAGTTTTACACTCATCACATTGGACTCCTCTCCCCCTCTCTGCTCATTTAATAAGCCAAGGGCAACGGATTGCTTCTTCAGCCGCAGCCGTTATTTCCCCCTCCCCGTCACCCCCACAACAGGATGCCGAGTGGGCAGCAACTAATCTGCATACTGCCCACAGAGCCGCTTATTAGATTTCCCCTGTTAAGGGCGTTCTGCCTTCTTCTGGCTCAGCCTGGGTTGCCAATCTCCAGGTGGGGCCTGGAGATCTCCCGGAATTGCAACTCATCTCCAGACTACAGAGAAAATGGCAGCTTTGCAAAGTGGACTCCATGGCAGTATTGTCCTGGATATGGGGGTGGCGGCATGCTACATCACTCTGTGTACAGGTGTTGTCTCCTAGAATGGGATGCCTCTCTCCTGAATGTCTCTCTCTTGAATGGGATCTCTCTCTCTCTTTGGCCCGTTCTACAT
>NW_015194459.1:0-771 GCF_001447785.1 Gekko japonicus | reverse complement strand
AAGGCAGGCTGCAGGAAGTTGCTGCAATGTCACTATGAAGGAGACAAGGTTGTCATTAGTAGCCAGCTTCTTGATCTTGGGCACCCTTCCCCCCTTTGGCAAGATGCTGCAACGGCCCTATGAAAGAGACAAGGCTGCCCTTACACACAGGCTCCTAGGACCTGGATACCAGTCCTTCCTGGGGGATGTTTCTGCAATGGCTCTGTGAAGGAGAATAGTTTGCCCTCGCAGGCAGGCTCCTTGGTCTCAGAAACCAATCCACACCGACATGACAGTATGGAGGAAAACAGGGTTGTCCTTGTGGGCAGGTGTCCTGGGCTTAACACAATACCTCATTACGGGAAGTTGTTGCAACATCCCTAGGAAGGAGCCAAGGTTGCCTTCACAGGCAGATTTTTCAGTCTTGTACCCCTATCCACTCTATGGACTGTTGCTGCAATGAAGCTATGAAGGGGACAAGTTTATCGCCAGTAGCAGACTCCTCGCTCTCGGACACCATTCCTCCCTGTGGAGGAATGGTCACCTTTGACCTCCAGCTTGCACTCCGCAAGGGCTTCGCCCAGCCCATTCACAGCCTTGCACTATTGAAAGGGCTTGGCTTTCGGATGTGGAGGGTCAGCACCCCTTCTCTGCTTTTCTGGAGGAACTTTTCTGGGTCCTCACTGATATCCACCTTGTTCTTTATCCAGATCACTTTGGGCTTGGAACAGACAAGGAAGGATGGCTCCTGAGCAAACTACCATACCATGGCTTATGAAAAATTGCCCTCTG
>NW_015194458.1:0-706 GCF_001447785.1 Gekko japonicus | reverse complement strand
CTGGCATTGCTTTTGGCTTCCACACAGAAACACACTGAGAGTCGCTAAGTCTCACCCCCCCCACACACACACACATTGGAAAGAAACTAGGGTTTTGTCTCTATACATGAAACCACCTTTTACTGAGTTAGACCATTGGTCTATTGAACTCGGTATTGTCTAGTCTGATTGACAGCAACTATCCATGGTCTCTGCAGTGGTCTTTAACATCATCTCCTTTCTGATACCTTAAACTGGAGATGTTGGGGATTGAACCTGGGACCTTTTGCATGCCAAGCAGGTGCTCTACCACTGAGCCATGGCCCCTTCCAGGAGGTACCTTGAGCAGGGCTGGAGAGATGGCCTCTAGATTTCATAAGTCAATCAGTGAATGACTTATTTATTTATCTCCCCTCTATTTTCCCCACAACAACCCTGTCAGGTAGGTTAGGCTGAGAGAGTGTGTGTGTTAGAGAATTTTATTTCACCATTAAGACTTTAGCAAAGATTTAAGGTCTTTGAATAACTTTGATTGGTCTGTTATCCTGTGGATTGATTTGCTATACTAGAATATTTTAGAATGTTCCTATTTGTCACCCTTACCCAAATCTGTTTTTGACCTCCTGCTCTCTAAACAACTATATCTTATTCAAGGGCTGGTGCCCTGTTATCTTGTAGGAGGAAAAAAAAGTGTATACAGTTTGTTTTCTTCATGTCCTTTTTAGGT
>NW_015194457.1:0-776 GCF_001447785.1 Gekko japonicus | reverse complement strand
ACACATTCACTGTGACATTAATGACATCCGTAGTCCTATTGTGAAGGCCTTGTTACCAGTTCTTAATACAGTACATGTCTGGAATTCCAGGACCATTACTTTCAATGGGGGGAAAAGAGTCTTGTTTTTAATTATTTATTTTATTTATTTACATTATTTATAGTCCACCTTTCTCAATGAGATTCAAGGTGGATTACACAAAGGGAGTCAATACAATCAATAGGATGGGATCTTCAATAAACAATAAAGTAGGATTTGGGTTGTAGAACCAACCACAAAATCTAAAAAACAGATAACCTGAGACTGACATGCTATGGTCCCGACAACCCACTTCAGTCAACATTCTGGCTACAGCATTCCGCACTAATTGGCATGTCCAAATACTTTTCAAGAGCAGTCCCACATACAGGGCATTGCAGTAATCTAATCTAGATGTAACCAGGGTATGCATCACAGTAGCTAGATTTTTTCTGCTCAGGAAAAGCTGCAGCTGGCTAACCAGTTGAAGCTGGTAAAAGGCAATTTTTTTTTTTTAAAAAAAACCAAAATAATAAAAGAAGCACCTGTAGCTTTAACTAATGGATTCCCTAAGTGGCCAATGCTAGGCAACCACAGCATTCCAAGGCTTGGTTTCTGTGAGTAAAGGGTATGGAATGGGGTTAGGATCCCTTCTGGGTCCATTTTGGCCTTTGACAGAATGCTCATCAGAACCAGCCTGATAGCACCCATTGGTAGCATCCAATATGAATGACTAAACTAGGTGTAACTGCTTGCTG
>NW_015194456.1:0-774 GCF_001447785.1 Gekko japonicus | reverse complement strand
AAGGAGTCCCTGCTACAAAAGGAGCCCTCGGAGGTAACCCAGGAGAGGACCTTCTCAGTCACGGCACCAAGACTCTGGAACTCCCCCCCCCCAGGAGATTTGTCCGTCTGCTTCGACTGTAGTCCTCCACCAGCGGGTGAAGACTTCTTTGTTTCATTTGGCATACCCCCAGTTATTGTTATTGGCCTTCCTCCCTTGTTCTAGTATTGTGTGTGTCAGGACCATAGCTACAGTGGGGCTTTGGGGGGCTCCACCCCCTCTCTTAAAGGCACAGCCCCACAAGAATTTCTCCTGTAAATACTTTTTTTCCAATCATTCTGAAACGTTTTTTAAAGGTGTGTGCTCCTTTAAGCAGAGTGGGGTGCTGCAGTTGACTTAACTCCTGCACTGAGCAACAGGGTTGGAGTAGGTGACCTCTAGGATCCCTTCTACCTCTGTGTCAAGAAACTGGTCTCCTTTAAGAGAGTTTTTCTGCCTAAGTGTTAGCTTTCTTGACCACAGAAGTCATCACTTCCACCTGCCGGCTTGTTCTCAGAATTGTTGCTTTGGCTGGCAGAAGTGATTAACTTGCAGCAGCTGAGAACTGGCATCTAAAATGGTTGACAGCTTGCAATTCAGATATCTATTCTGGTAACAGCTTCCTACTGGCTAAACGGCTTTTCTTTCTGCACTGGGAACTGCTACACCAGAAAAAAAATTGCCAGTGTCCACAAGGACTCAAATTTGGAGCTGGGGGGCTATATCAACAACTGACATGGGACCAGGGCTATTTTT
>NW_015194455.1:0-769 GCF_001447785.1 Gekko japonicus | reverse complement strand
GGACAGGTCCCACACAGATGACAACTCATTTCCAGCAACAACCCTCTTTCTCTTATCTGTAAGAACAACTTTAACCAATTCAAATCACCTCCCTTCATCCTAGAATAAGTGGTCAAAGTGCTGATAAACTCAATAAGAGCAACAGAGAGAGATGTCGTCCTCATCTACATCTACATTCAAATGGAGATCATCAGCTAAAGCCACCAGTGATCTCTCTGTCCCATAGCTGGAAACTAGACTGAAGGGGGTAGAAAGCATTTGAATCATACAGGGCAACCCAGATGAAGACAATGCATCCACCTGGACTGAATCGAGATGTAGGTTTCCTGTCTCATTACCAATGCTGATTTCTCCGTGCCTACTACCTCTTATCACACTTAATTCAACAATGCCTGCTATTGTCATTTGCCTGCTATTGTCATTTGGCATCTGAAATCACTCCACTTTCCAATATATAGGACAGAGGGACTCATATTCTAGCTGTATCTGTAGAAGTGAGCAGCGACTCATGAAAGCTCATACTCAGTGCAAATTTTATTAGTCTTTAAGGTGCTACTGGACTTTTTCTAGGGTGACCCAGAGTTGTTCTGCGACCACTTTCTCTATCATCGTGCCCAGTAAGGGCAAATTAGAGACTGGGGATAACTGACCCCATCATTCATGTCTGGCAAAGGTATTCTTTAAAAAAAAAAAATAATAACGAAAGGAATACTGCGTGTTTTACTGACCAAGGAAAAGCATCCTGTGTTTTATTTATGATTGCCATCAG
>NW_015194454.1:0-743 GCF_001447785.1 Gekko japonicus | reverse complement strand
AGATCACGCCCGTTTGCTGCACCCCCGATTGTCCCTTTCCCTGGCCAAAACCCTCCGTGTGACCAGGACCACAGTGTGGGCAGATAGAAACAGGGGCAAGGTGGGAAGACTGGTGATTTGACAGCAAAAAAAAAAAGCCTAGGTTTTTCAGAGTTATTGCTTAGATTGAGGGAGAGCAACAGTGTGTGTGTGTGTGTGTGTGTGTGAAGTGCCATTAAGTCACTTCCAACTTACGGTGACCATATGAATGTATGTCCTCCAGAATGTCCTCCCGTTAACAGCCTTGCTCAAGTCTTGCAAACTGAGGGCCCTAGTGGCTTCCTTGATTGAGTCCATCCATCCTCTTTCCCCGCTGCCTTCAACTTGTCCTAGACTTATTGTCTTTTCCAGTGATCTTGCCGTCTCATAATGTGACCAGAGTACGATAGCCTCAGTTTAGTCGTTTTAGGTTCTAGGGAGAGTTCAGGCTTGATTTGATCTACAACCCACTTATTTGTCTTTTTTTACATCTTTATATAGCTCAAGATGAAGTGCTCTGATTCCCCTGGTAGTAGTAACTTAGAGCCACTGTTCAAGTGCTCCAGCTTGAAATACCTGCAGTCCTCTTTTCCAGTCAACAGGTTCAGCACCATCCAGTGAACATGCCCCTGTCCTACAGGGTTCCTGGCCCTTGAAGTATCTGATCCGGAGAGGCCTTGAGCAAGTCTCTTTATTTGAGACAGGACTTGCTACAGCTTCCCTCA
>NW_015194453.1:0-760 GCF_001447785.1 Gekko japonicus | reverse complement strand
CACTTGAGCCACCGCAGCTCCTAGAAAATCTGGTTAAGAAACATTATAATGGTAAGAACAAGTGCATTCAAGGAAAACATACTGAAAATGTTCTATAGGTGGCCCATTTCTCCTGCAAGATTAAATAAGTATAATAAAAACTTAGGGAAGAACTGTTGGAAATGTAAATTTTGTAATGGTACATTCTTTCACCTTTGGTGGTCCTGTAATAAAGGAAAAAAAAAAAAAGGTCTTTGGTAAAAGAAATAATGGATAAAATAGTAGGGAAGAAAATCCCTTTTCTACCTGAATTTTTCCTGTTGAATGTTATACCAGAGACATTTAAGAAAAAAGAGATGTATTTAATAATGCAAATGTTAACGGCAGCTAGAATTATTTTTGCAAAAAAATGTAAAGATAGGAACATTCCAACGAAAGGAGAATTTATTTGTAAGCTGTTTGACATTGCAGAAATGGAAAAATTAACTTTCATTATTGAAGAAAAAAGTCTGGAAAGGTATGAAAATTATTGGTCTAACTTCTATAACTGGTTAAAAGTATCTAATTTTGCTTTAGTTTAATGAATTTGGTAATTTAGTTTAACGAGTGTGGTTATTTGGCATTGTACAATTTAATTGGGTCAAAATCAGATTTTTTAAAAAGTTTTACGAAGATCTTCGCTACAATATATGTATGCTTTATGATCAAAGATTCATACAGAACAATAATAAAAATATTGTTAAAAAAAGAAAGAAAAAGGAATAAAAGGGCAAAACACACA
>NW_015194452.1:0-779 GCF_001447785.1 Gekko japonicus | reverse complement strand
GCAAAATATGATCCATTTTTACTTGCTCAAATCAATCGGTATGGAGATTCTGGATCAGGCAATCCCTCTTATTTTTCAAAAAACTATATGTGAGGAAATGATTCAACTCATGGCAAAAAAAAAGTTAAGAATGCAATTCTGGCTGATGTGAGAAAGGCTGGATATTTCAGCTTTTCAGTAGATTCCACTCCTGACTTTTCACATACTGATCAGTTGACTTTAATGATCAGATATATATCACCTGAAGATGGTTTGCCAACTGAGAGATTTTTAACTTTCCTTGAGCTAAAAGACCACTCAGGAGAAAGCATGGCTGGACTTCCGGTTAATGGCAACACGTTAGCAGACGTCTCTCCCGGACCTCCGGGGAGACATCTGAGCGCCTGCGGTTAGAAGGGGGCTCGATTGTCCGTTGCCCCCCCATGGAGCCTGTGCGAAAGGCTCCTCGCCATGGGGCTTTTGAGGGGTAGCCACTTCCGCAGCAATATGGTTCTGCCACTGTTGCGTCTGTACGGATCCAGAGCCGCCAGCCGGGACAAGCATTGGAGATTGGGCGATTTAACCGCGATCGAGTGAGGTCCCCGGACCAACAATGAACAGTGAGTCAAGTAAAAAAGAGATGCCGAAAACCTAAAAGAAAAGCCCCCCTGGGAACTGCGAGACAAGCAAGTGGGGGAGGGGTTTTCCCCACATGCACAGACAAAACAACAATTTGCCAAGGGGGGAACAGAAGTAAAAACGTGGAAATCGGTTTTAAGAGACTTACCGGAGCATAGATA
>NW_015194451.1:0-796 GCF_001447785.1 Gekko japonicus | reverse complement strand
AGATGCAATTCAAACCAGGGATCCGCCAGTTCGCAGATGCACACTCATGCAAGATCCAGGTTTTAATTGTAATCTAACAAAACTTTTGTTGATTTATTTTTACCCTGCACCTTTTATTCCTGCAGCGGAAAAGACCAAAGTCCGGTAGCATCTTAGACTGACATAATACGTGGCTACTGGACTCTTGCTCTTTTCTACTGCTAGGTAACAGTAAAGGTTTCCCTTGCTCGGAAGCCAGTTGAATCCAACTCTTCCAAGCCAAAGAGTCAGCGTTGTCCGAAGGCGTTTCCATGGTCGTGTGGCTGGCGTGACTAGATGCTGAGGCACACGGAACGCTGTTACCGTCCCACCAAAGCGGTACCTGTTTATCTACTTGCCATTTCTTGCTTTCGAACTGCTAGGTTGGCAGGATTTCTACTGCCACAGACAGACTAATATGGCTACCCGTCTCTTTTTTCTCCTGAGCCAACGGAGTCGGCATTATGTGGTTTGACCAGCAGATGGCACTGGCGAGCCGTGGGAATGCCGCAAAATTGTCAGATGGCCGTTCCTGGAAAGGCAGAATGAATTTGATTTTAAAAAAGGCAACGGGGCACTTTACAGACGGGCAGCGCTTTGTTTCCGGAGAGGAGATTGCGCTGGAGTTGCTGGGACTTTCAAGCCCCTGCTGTGATCCAAGAGGAGGACTGCTTCAAATCTGCCATGAAAGCTCGTTGGGTGACGTCAAGCCAGCTACATCCCTTCGGCCTAACCTACCTCGCAGGGTCGCTTGACTTCCAGAATGCTTTTGATAAAG
>NW_015194450.1:0-799 GCF_001447785.1 Gekko japonicus | reverse complement strand
TTCGAACTGCTAGGTTGGCAGGAGAATGCTGGACATACAGGGATGCAATATCGGACCGCCCACTAGAGGGAGCAAAACATGTGCAGATTTTTTTTTTAAAAAGCAATAAGGATGCACAAGCGACAAAAAGGAGAATGCAGAAGAGCCCTGTGTTCAAGTTTTATTCAGGTACCAGCTCTCCCTCCTCTGCGAGGACAGATCTGCACATTCGCCCCCCCCCCAATAGCTAGCAATCCCAAACAGCCCAGTGGAGCCTGAGCAGTGGGTGTTGCCTTCTGACACACTTCCGGTGATGTCAGGGGGCATGGCATATGTAAATAAGTTATGCTAATGAGTTATGCTAATGAGCTCCTGCACCTCTTTTTCTACAAAATGACCCCTGACTGTGCCCAACCCTGTTTGGCTTCCCAGCTCTGACGAGCCTGGGCTATCTAAACTACCATCAATAATAAAACAAACCATAAAAACCAACATTCCACAGCCTAAAATGAGATCTGTAAAACAGTCTTCAGGTTAAAAGCAGACCATGAAAAACTGTTTAAAAAGCTGGAACCCCTTGGTTAAAAGCCAGGGTTAAAAAAATAATAATGGTTAGGCCTGGTGCATGAAGACACAGTAAGGTAGGTCTCTGGATGGCCTCAAGGCTTAGGGTATTCCAAAGGCAAGGTGCCACCACTGAAAATGCCCTGTCTGCCACCCAACTCAATTCCAGAGAAAGAGGCGCAGATAACAGGGCTTTGGGAACAGGATCTTAAATGGCAGGCTGGAAACCAAATTAATTAATTAATTAATTAATTAA
>NW_015194449.1:0-830 GCF_001447785.1 Gekko japonicus | reverse complement strand
TTTTTTCTTTTTGCAATGTATATTTGGTTTTCAGGATAATGTATACTTACAACATTACTTTTGAGCATAAACAACATCAAAAAATATACACATAAGCTAGAAAAGGTCTTTAGACAGCAACCCGAGCGTATATGTAAACAATACATTTTCTTAAATATATAATCCAATAATTAATTAATATTTGAGTACCAGGATCAAGCATTGGCATATTAATACCTAAATCTTTAGTTTTCTTGTTTGTTCATATTAGTTTTTATAATTTGCCACATCCGTTCTGACCATAATCGTAACACATTGTCAAATATAACCATCCAGAGCCCAAACATGTCCTTTCAGGGCTAGGTTCTAACAAAGCACACATACTCCAATTAACCATAAGGTACCAATCCTTATGCAGTTCGAAAGCAAGAAATTGCAAGTAGATAAATAGGTACCACTTCGGTGGGAAGGTAACAGCGTTCCGTGCACCTTGGTGTTTAGTCATGCCGACCACATGACCGCGGGAAGAAATCCAGTCTCTTAGCCTGTGTCTTCTTCTTAAAGGACCAGGCAGGAGGTGATGTAAAAGACCTCTGCCTGAAACCCTGGAGAGCTGCTACCAGTCTAGGTAGACAATACTGACTTTGATGGTCTGATTCAGTATAAGGCAGCCTCATGTGTATCAGGTGATTTGCAGTTACAGTTAACAGACCCACCCACCCCCCTTTTATTTTTGTAGACACCCTGGGCGGCCAGGGCAAACTGTGCGCACCCCAGAGGGTTTCCAGAACTCCTGCAAGACTTCTCCCTTTCCGGAGACCTGCTGGGCAGTGTTCCCTCTGAGCTGAGTT
>NW_015194448.1:0-779 GCF_001447785.1 Gekko japonicus | reverse complement strand
CCCCGCCTGGAGGCTGGCAACCCTAGGCCGATTGCACAGTGTAAACCAGGAGTGGCCAAACTGCAGTTCAGGCTCCCGTCCTTCTCTTTTTCTCTGTGTGTATCTTTTGCACGCTCTTATCTATCGACCCTAAGCCTTTCCTCTAGCTGTAACTAGAACGGGCCGAGCTTGCGTCTCCAAGACAATAGCTTGCCTGGATCTAGGAACTAACCAATAGATAAGCAGTGTAATGTAAATAGCCTATCGCTGGGAGTGGGTGTGTCTTGTAAACTGGCTGAGCTTGTTCCACCAGAACAATAGCTGGCCAGGATCCTGGAATGGACCTATAGTGTAGTAGTTGTAATGTAAATAGCCAATGGTTGGTGGTGGGGTATACTGTGGTATGGTCTCTGCATGCTTTATAAACAGGGCAGCAAGGCCAGGTTTTCTGTCTTGTCATTTGCTGAAATCACTGAGTAAACTAGAGCTGATCGCTGCAAGGCGTCTAGAACCCAGTGTTTTACACACGGTCTCTCATTCTTTCCGTGGTTTGCCTTTAGGAGAGTTATGCGGAGAGGCTGAAGTTCCTGGACCAGATGGACATCCTCTGCCATTCCACCAGCATCGATGGCTTCAGCTTTTACACCTCAGAACTGCTCACTGATGTAGTCAAGGTGAGTCGTGCTGGACACGGCCAGCTGAAGAAGCCATGCAGACGAGGGGTTGCTGTGTGTGCATCAGGTTTTGGCCCAGGGAAGGAAGCTCTAATGCTTTGGGAGGCAGAAGGGAACACCCTTCAA
>NW_015194447.1:0-801 GCF_001447785.1 Gekko japonicus | reverse complement strand
AAGTACTGAAGATGAACGGGGCATGGGAGTTTAGAGTTTAGAGTTTGTTTAGAGTTAGGTAAGATTGTGAGGGGGCGTGGCCGATTGGTCAGCCCAGCCAGAGAGATAGGAGTATAAGAATTTCTGTGCTGCGCAACAAAAATCAGAGAGATGCCTGGAGACTGCCTTCAAGCGTCTCTCTCCATGCTTTGCAAATCATGCTTCAATAAACGCTGTGCTGTGCTTGATTCAGCTTCCGTGTGAACTTTCCTGCTTGACTACCGTATCCGGTTCTTCACACGTAACACTATGTGTCGTCCTCCCCCCATCAAAATAGCTAATTCTAGCATGAATCGGTAAATATAGTGATGGGGGCATGGTCAGGTATGATAGACCCCTGCTTCTTCTCTGTGAGGCAGATTTTCCCACCAAAATGCTGTTCCCCACTCTGACTGAGCATCCTCTTAGTAGTGTATTTTAATTATCATCATAAAAGCCGAATGGTGGTGGCACTTCTCTAGAACATTCCACACGCTCCAAAATCAGTTCGCTCTCTGATCTGTCATTCAGAGGGTCTCCCTATCCACTGGCTGCTTTGCCTGAGTCCTGCCTCCAACATTCTAAACAGTTTGCTGTTCCTCTGCCCCCCATAGCCAGTCAGAACACAGAGGTTATTTGCATGTGTAGCCTCATTGGCCTTTGCCTCAGAACACAGAGGTCGTTTGCATATGCGACTTGATTGACTTTTGCCTCTAACATTCTAAACAGTTTGCTGTTCTAAGGTAAAATGGGTCCAATCTCCACGTGAGGGCTGGAGGTCAC
>NW_015194446.1:0-811 GCF_001447785.1 Gekko japonicus | reverse complement strand
TTCCCCTCAGTCACCATAGCTGGTAGCTACTGAGACCGTCCATGAGTCTATCTAGTCCTCTTTGAAAGCTGTTTATTCCTGTGGCCATGACTACGTCCTCTGGCAGCCAACTCCACATTTTAAACACTCTCTGGGTGTGTTCAGACGGGGTTTCCCCACTCCTCCACTTGCAGCTGCTGGATGACCTTGGGCAAGCTATAGTTCTGATAAGAGCTATCCTTGAAAAAGAGCAGTTTGTGTCGGAGCTCTCTCAGCCCCACCAACCTCGCAGGGTGTCTGTTGTGGGGAGGGGAAGGGAAAGGAGTTCATAAGCCACTCTGAGACACCTTTGGGTAGTGAAGGGCGGGGTATAAACCCAATCTCTTCTCCTTCTTCTTCTACATCCCCTGGCAACAAATTCCACATTTTAGTCAGTCTCAGTGTAAAGAAGTGTTTCCTTTTGTCTGTCCTGAAATCCAACTGCCCATCAGCTTCGTTGGATGCCCCCAAGTTCTAGATGGGGAAAGATTGATCCTTGTCAACTCTCTCCCCCTCGTGCACGATTTTGTAAACCTTCATCACGTCCCCCCTTAGCTGTCTCTTTTCTAATCGGAAAGGTCTTAGAATCTTCAGCTCCTCCCCAAAGAGACTGAGAGATTCTCTCTCACAGATGTGGGATTCTCTCTCTTGGACACAGTTCCTCATGTCAGAAGACACATTTCTTGATGTATAGTTTCTGCTGTGCCCCACCCTCTGGTCTAGCCTTCAAGAGGGCTTACAACTGAACACACAGGAAAGACTCCCAGGAAGCTGCCTCATACTGAATCAGACC
>NW_015194445.1:0-778 GCF_001447785.1 Gekko japonicus | reverse complement strand
TCACCGTGCAATTAAAAGCCTCTCCTCCTCGTTTCTGCATGTCAAGCACTCATCCAGTGCAATCCTAAACATTTTTACTCAAGAAACAAACCCCACTGAGCTCAATGAGGCTTACTATTTCTTGTGTGTTGAGGACTCCAGCCACAAAGTAAGCCAGACCAGTTTGGGTCAGATGCTACTCTTCCAGCAGGATTCATTGTAAATGAGCATTGGGAGTAGAACAAGGTTTTGTGCCTTCAAAATTCCTGTCCTACATACCCTTCTCAGAAGTTGCCACTACCAAAAAAAAATTATATAAACTATGTCTGCTTGCTTGACCATGTTGCTCTTCTGTTTTGTCCCAATAGAAGAGTACAGTTAGTCAACACAAGAGAAATTCAACACTGAAAGGAAAAAGAGACTCGCACTTCAGTTATCACTGTGTGTGTTTGTTTGTTTGTTATTTTCTGCCCTTCCCGCAAGCGGGCTCAGGGTGGCTAACAGCAATAACAGCAATTACAATCTGAAATAATACCGTCAAATAATGCAATAAAACCAGTTTAAACCAGTTAAAATGGCCAGTGTAATGCATTTAATTCCAGTTTCTACTGTTGGAAAAATAAGTAGGCTGAGACCAAGCCCTGATGGTCTCATGTAGCAGCAGGAGGGAGGCCAGCTGGTAGATGCCCACTGCCTCAGCCAAAGGCCTGGTGAAACAGCTCTTTTACAGGCTGTAACAGGTCTTGCAGGGCCCTGATTTCAATTGGAAACATGTTCCACCAGGCTGGGGCCAGGACTG
>NW_015194444.1:0-791 GCF_001447785.1 Gekko japonicus | reverse complement strand
GCACAAACAAACGCCCAGACGGAAGTACCGGTATGACCTTAGTAAAGACCCTGGGGGCAGAGGATAGACCAAAAGGCAATACTGTGTACTCTAGTATATGGCCCATGTAAACAAATCTCAAGTACCTCCTGAAAATACGCATCTTTGAGGTCAATAATAGCAAACCAGTCCCCATTACCCAACAAGGGTAAGATTTCGTGCAAGGACAGCATCCTGAATCTAGAAACCGACAAGAACTGATTAAGTTCCCGAAGGTCCAAAATGGGCCTTTTGCCCCCACATTTTTATCTATGGCAAAATACCTGGAATAGAAGTGGTCCCCATAGGAACCTCTGAAACTGCCTATCAGGTCGCACGGACCTTGTGGGTTCGCTTCAGCTTGCCAATTACCGATACAATCACAGACGCAGCTCCCAGCAGCAGGGAAAATACTTGTTAAAACCGGTTCATTTAATGATTAAAACGTTCTTTACACTCACGGGCTGTATGCAGAGCAGAAAACCCCTCGTTGAAGCCATTGGCAATAAAATAGATAACTTACAAAAATAAAATGACCATTCATAAAAGTAAGCTGCAGCTTTCCCCCCAATCATTCCCGGTAGTACACTGCATAGCCGAGTCAGCCTGGGAAGGTCATCTGGGCCGTCTTCCAGGACTATTCATCAACTCCACGCCAAACAAACTGTGTTGGGTCCTGTAACAATAATAATTCTATCTGCCAAAACTCCCTTTAGATAACGAAGCTTACAGCTGCTGGTAATTACCCCTTGTCAGCAAGCTGCCATTCTGTT
>NW_015194443.1:0-787 GCF_001447785.1 Gekko japonicus | reverse complement strand
GGAAGGACAGGGCCAAGAGTGGAATGACCAATAGGGTGTTAGTGCGGATGGAGCCCTGGCTGGCCCTAAGCGTAACATGGGGAGTGAATTGGGTGGTTCGTGTTGTTAAGTATGACAGTTAACTCGGAGGAATAGTTCAAGCAATGATTTCAGCTTTATTCAGTGATAACAGCATGAAGGCTCAGCCTTGTAGGTACTAGACCAGCTAGACAACTTCCATAGGCAAAACAGCAACTTATATACAATTCTGGCTGACATAGCCACACCCACAATGTTTCACAATAACCAATCACATTAGGTATGTTACAAGCAATCACAAGCGATACATAACCTCCAATCAAAACCCTTCCCTCCAGAATACACACCATTGGTCAGTATATCTACAATCTGCATAATGAGCTATGGTAGCTCAAGCTTTTACCAAGATATAACAGATGCAATACCTTCAGTACCTTACACTTCCAGCCCCTGAACACTCCTGCTCCACCCTGGGGCTGTCATTCCACTCGGTGGTCTCTCATCCCATCCTCAGGGTAGTGTATCTGGGGGGGTCAGAGGCCCTAATGGGAGATCCACTCTGCATCTTCATTGCCACTCTACTTGTACCCTAATGTTTTCCAGTGGAGCCCATGCAAGTCCGTTGCCATTCCTGGCTCCCCTGTTTCCCATGGGGGCCATCCTGTTTCCGTGCATCCCCCTCCCCAGCGAGTTGCAGGGATCCGGACCTGAGTGCCTGGTGCTGGGAGGGTGGTGCTCTGAGGCTGGCTCTTGACGGGGACTCCGCCGC
>NW_015194442.1:0-821 GCF_001447785.1 Gekko japonicus | reverse complement strand
GAATGGAAGCTTTGTATCAAATAAACGTCTACGCAGGCAATGGTCCTGCGCTGTTCTAAACGATTGCACCAAGTTACTTATAAAATCATCAGGGACTGCGGTCTATTCTACACTGGACAGCTTGTTGAAACTAGGCGTCCTCCTATGCAATGTTCCCTCTAAGCTGTGGAGTCTTGTGAGCAAAAATTCTACTTTGTGAGCTACTGGTGTTAAAGTAGTGAGCAAGCGATTTGGCTGCTGCATAAAATAGTTTGCTCTGGAGCCCTCCTTCCTGAGCGAAGACGAAAATGTGTGAGCCGGAGGCTAAAAAACTGTCAGCTAGCTCACACTGACTCAGCTTAGACGGAACACTGCTCCTATGGAATTTTTGCATCGTTTAACGTGTCGTGTTAACGGTTATGCTTTGCATCAGTTCTGCTTTCGTAGACTCCTGCTTGGTTCTACAGCCCAAATCCTTTTGCATGGTTGATTGAATGTCCCGTCCTGTCAATTGTATCGACTGTAATCGGCCTTGAGTCTCAGTGGGGGAGGGGCCGTGGCTCAGCGGTAGAGCCTCTGCTTGGCGTGCAGAAGGTCCCAGGTTCAATCCCCAGCATCTCCAGTTTAAAAAGATCCGGTAGTTGCCGATGTGAAAAGGCCTCTGCCTGAGACCCTGGAGAGTTGCTGCCAATCTGAGCAAACAATACTGACCTTGATAGGCCAATGGGTCTTAAGTGAGTGTGAGGTAGCGTCATGTGTGAGATTAAGACATACCGAGGTCTTAAACTATGACAAAAACCTCCATAGCATCACCCCCCAAAATGGTAATTCAGGAATTATAG
>NW_015194441.1:0-792 GCF_001447785.1 Gekko japonicus | reverse complement strand
GCTCTTTTACTACGAAACGACCCCTGCTCAAAGGGGGATGTTGAATAAGGAAGGGCCTGTAGCAACAAATGGGGAAAGCCCAATAAACTGGGCCCAGGGAAGCCACTAAGCCCAGGCAGGAGACAGCAGCTTCTAGTAAAAGGGTCGTGGGAATGTAGGGATCAGGTGTTTGGGGTGCTCTTCTGAGCCAGCTGAGCTTCCCAAAGACGGTTTAGCACAAGGGTCCCCAACACGGAGCACATGGGCACCATGACCCCTGCTGACACCTTTCCTGGTGTCTGCCAAATGTTTATAGAAAGTGGGTGTGGCCAGCTGGGCCTTTTGCCCAGCGAGGCTTCTGATTGGTTATTGGACATTTGATTGGCTGTGCCGATTTCTAAACATGTTGCTTCAACAGCAGCTGCCTCCACAGCACAAGAATCTTCAATCTTATGACGGAAGGTAAGCTGTGGCAGCTGCTGTATGGCTGGTTCCGCCTCCCGTGGCAGCCATTTTGTGCCTGTGGCCACCATGCTGTGTCAGGCTTCCAAAGGTGCCCACGGGCTCAAAAAGACTGGGGTCCCCTGTGTAAGCAGAAAGCACCGTTGCCTTGCTCTTGACCCTGCCCTAGTTCTATTAGAGCGTTACGGAGTCACTTCAAAAAGGCACATGGAAACACGATGTCTCTGTTCTAAGCAATGCACTAACTACTAAACCAGAAGCGAAGAATTTCCAGTCTTTATTCTTTTTGGTGGGTATTTGTGTGTGTGTGTATGCCTAGAGATCATAGTTGAGTTCTGGCGACCCCTAGTG
>NW_015194440.1:0-810 GCF_001447785.1 Gekko japonicus | reverse complement strand
ATCTGATGAGATCGGCCTAGCCTGGGTTATCCAGGTTGGGGCAGACCTGGAATAGGTGAGCAATAAGAAGTGTTCTCTTGAGCACATACACAATGGATTTCTATAGCCAAACTGCACTTGGGAATAAGAAACAAGCTTGCATGGACAGAATAAATCTATTATTTGATGCCTGGAACCCTGACCTGTGACTTCTCCGGCTTTCACTGGTCAGCGGTGCATTGCTTAGGCACCATGGACTGGATCCACGTGACCGTGAGGGGAACAAAGCTCACGGAATGGAGAATTCCTTGCCAGACAGTCAACATACGAATAAGCACACAGTGTACAGATCACACACAACTATATACATGGGACAGCCAATCATATTCATGCTGAGTCACTCAGATTACAGATCAGCATTGCACCAGCCAGAACCGGTTTGGTCTGGTTACCTGGACTGACAGTCACTCTGACACCTGTCATCTAGATTGGCATGATCTAATACACATATACATCACACACGCTGAATACGTATTCCAACACCAAGGTCACACCAGCAGCTGCATGTGGAGAAGTAGGGAATCAAGCCCGGTTCTCCCAGATTAGAGTCCGCACTCCTAACCACTACACCAAATTGGCTCACCACCAAACTGGCTCACTACACCAAACAGACAGTGTGGGTGGCAAAATGGGACTCTGCAGTGGGAGAGTGGAATGGGCAAAAAAAGGCCACCTTTTACCCAATGGAAGCGCCGTTATGCCAACTGAGCACCACCTTTGGACCCAACCCTATAATCAAAAAAACAACAAAACCTGTAACAGTCATCCATA
>NW_015194439.1:0-811 GCF_001447785.1 Gekko japonicus | reverse complement strand
CAACGGGCCTTATTTCTAGTCAACAAATAAATAACTAAATTCAATGAGAAAGGCCGTAAACAAGAAGCCCTCTCAATACGGAGCTAGAGCTGAAACCCTTTTCATCAGATTGTCAGTACAAGAACTCGTGGGCACTCAATGAATTTGCTGAGCAGTCGGGTTAGAACGGATGAAAGGAAGTCCTTCTTCACCCAAAGACTGAATTCACTGCCACAGGAGGTGGTGGTGGCTACAAGCATGGATGGCTTCAAGAGGGAATTGAATAAACATATGGGGCAGAGGTCCATCAGTGGCTATTAGCCACAAGGTATAGATAGGAACTCTCGGACTGGGACAAGTGATGCTCTGTATTCTCGGTGCTTGGGGGGGGTCAATAGTGTGAGGGCTCCTAGTGTCCTGGCCCCACTGCTGGACCTCCTGATGGTACCTGGTATTTTTGGCCAGTGTGTGACAGAGTGTTGGACTGGATGGGCCATTGGCCTGATCCCACATTGGCTTCTCTTATGTTTTTATTGTCCTTAAAGTCCTTCACATGAACACATGAAGCTTGCCTTCTACTGAATCTGGCCCTTGGCCAGGCCACTGTGTGACAGAGTATTGGGCTGGATGGGCCATTGGCCTGATCCCACATTGGAGGTCTTTCACATTACCTCCTGCTAGATCCTTTAACTGTCGATGCCAGGGATTGAACCTGGGACCTTTTGCATGCTAAGCAGATGCTCTGCTACTGAGCCACAACCCCTCCTTTGCCTTCCAAGGATATTCGTGGTGGCTAGTTGTACTTCATGGGGTAGATTCCCTTCCAGGTGTA
>NW_015194438.1:0-797 GCF_001447785.1 Gekko japonicus | reverse complement strand
GGATCAGGCCAAGGATCCATCTAGTCCAGTGTTCATAAACCCTGTAAGGCCACTCCTCCCAGAAGGCCTCTTCCTGTTATTGCTATTTCTGGATTTTATTGTATATTTCTGTAAAACTGACTTGTGATTTAAACATCTATAGTGTTTATTGCCAGTACTGTTTTTGTTTTTAATCTGTAGGCTGCTTTGACCACTGTAATCAAAGCAACGTGAGTTTTCGTCCACTCAATCAATACGATGAAAGACCAGACGCCTCAGATTTTCCATAACTTGAATTTTTTGCAAAGAGAGAGATCTCATGTAATTTATTACCATTCCGCAGGGCCTGTAAGACGGAGCTCTTCCGCCAAGCTGAGGCAGCGGCTGGCCCCCTGTCAGTGGCCTGGATTCTTAATTCCATCTTGATTACTAAGACATCTGATCAGATTTTACATGGTGTTTTAGGATTTAGGGAGGGCGGGGTAGAAATTTAAGAAATAATAATGATGATGATGATAATTTGTGCTGTTTTATACTGTTGTTTAAAGCAGTTTTAATTGTACTGTATATTGTATTTATATAGTTGGAGTCCGCCCTGAGCCTGCTGGTGGGGAGGGGGGGATACAAGTCCAAATAAAATAAATAAATAAATGATTTCATCCTCGCTGATTTCTTGTGTTCAGCCCTAAGTGTGCGTGTGTGTGTGCGTGCATGCGCGCATCTGTGTGTGATTTGTTTGAAGGGGCATGCACTTGCCTCTACTCCTGTTGCTGTTGTTCAGTTTCACATTCGAGCCCGACTCTTTGCGACCCCATGGA
>NW_015194437.1:0-792 GCF_001447785.1 Gekko japonicus | reverse complement strand
TTCCTTGGAGGTCTCCCATCCATATACTTTCCAAGGCCAACCCTGCTTATCTTCCAAGATATAATGAAATTGAGCTAGTCAGGGCTATCCAGGTCAGGGCTAAAACATACTTACACAATATTAAATCACAACCCATAAAATAGCATACCGGCTCAGTCATCAGAATAGAGCATGATCATTTGGCACCCAACAACCGACAAAAACAGGAGGCACTGCTACTAGGTGGTAGAAAACTGGTCTCAACCATCCTCAGCGGAAAGCCTGGCAGAACAACTCTGTCTCACAGGCCCTATGGGATTTAGAAAGATCCTGCAGGGCCTGGATATCAGCTGTTAGAGAGTTCCACCAGGCAGGGACCACTATCAAAAAATCTTGCCCCTCATTGAGCACAGTTGAGCCACCTGTGAGCCAGGCACCACCAGCAGACCACATGACGAAGAACAAAGTGTTCTTGGGGGGGACATATAAGGAAACACGGTCCCATAGGTATGAAGGTCCCAGACCATTTAGGGCTTTAAAGGTGAGAACCAGCACCTTGAACTTAACTCAGAAACCAAGAGGCAACCAGTGCAGCTGCTTAAGTACGCAATGTATTGGTCAACAACCTAGCAGCTGCATTCTTTATAACCTGATGTTTCCTAAGCAGCCTCAAGGGCACCTCTATATACAGCGAGTTGCAGTAATCCAACCTGGAGGTGACTGTGGCAGATATCACCCTGGCCAGGTCTGACTTGAGACAGATGGGGAACAGCTGACAAGCCTGGCGGAGATAGAAAAATGCCAGTCTCGCCA
>NW_015194436.1:0-793 GCF_001447785.1 Gekko japonicus | reverse complement strand
TTTTTCTACAAAAAGAGCCCTGGAACTAACATATTTATTGCTTCACATATAATCCTGGTATAACTAACATATTTATTCCTTCACAACTGTTGACCGGATAACCTTAGCTTGTTAGTCATTTCTGTTTTTGCATACTTTAAAACATCGTCATTACGTTACATGTTACTTTGCTGTTAATCCCATCTATGTGTTTGAACTTTACCTCCCATTCCACTGTATTTGAAAATGTGTGCTTTGCACACAGAAGCTCATGCCTTGAATAAACCTTTGCTGGTCTTAAAGGAACCACGGGACTCTACATTTGTTCTCACGGTTTTCTGTACAGATCCTCTGGATTCAGTATGCGTGGCTTCATTGTACCCTGATGTACTTGCAGGCAACGCTCCCTTTAAGCTGTGGACGCTTGTGAGCAAAAATTCTACTTTTGTGAGCTATTGGCATTAACGTTGTGAGTGAGCGATTTGGCTACTGCATACATGAGTTTGCTATGGAGCCATCCTTCCTGAGCGAAGACAAAAATGTGTGAGCCAGAGGCTAAAGAACTGTGAGCTAGCACACACTAACTTATCTTAGAGGGAACACTGCTTGCAGGGTAGGATTCACATATGCTTCTAGTCACTTGACAGTTTGCATGCGTGAAGCTCTAACACAAAAGGAAGAACTTCCTTATCTCCCAGACACGATACTTTTCAGTTTTGGATAAATTCACACATTTAACCACCGGCCAGCAAACGTACAACGGTCAAGGGTAGAGAAATCAAACCGTGCAAACGCACGGGCTTGTGTGAATCAG
>NW_015194435.1:0-808 GCF_001447785.1 Gekko japonicus | reverse complement strand
AATAAATGGTAAAAATATAAAACAAAAAATATCTAAAAATAAAAACGGCAAAAAACCAGGGTTTTTTCTGAGCTTCAAAATTTCTGGAAATTTGGCATCTCTACTCAGAATTCTGAGGATGAGATTTCTGCGGCGAATGACAAATAGGTTTGCAGCTTACAGAGCTAATGTCTTAAGCATGTTTTTAATTTTAAGGCGGGGGAAAATCTTTGTGTCTGTGTCCTTTATTAAAGTTTATATCTGTGCTACCTGGCATTACATATTTTGACACACACGGCCCGGTCCGGCCCGAGAAGGTCTCATTTATGTCAGATCCGGCCCTTGTAACAAATGTGTTCAACACCCCTGGTCTACACAGACTGACAGTGGCTCTCCAGGGACTTTCACATTACCTACGACCTGGTCCGTTTAGCTGGAGGCGCCGAGGACTGAACCTGGGGCCGCCTTCAAGCAAAGCAGACGCTCTACCACTGAGCTGTGGCCCCTCTCACCTACACATACCCAAGGTGGCCCGACAGGATCCTGAGAGTCCTTAGAGAATGGCAGCTGTTGGAAACAGAACACCAGTCTAGATGGACCTCTGCTCTCATCCAGCACTGGCAGGTTCTGCTTTCTCAATCCTCGAATGCCGATCTAGAACAATAATCCGGATCTGATTTAATTACCTATTGCCAATCCTCAGGAACAACATAGCGGCAACGCGGCGGGAGGGGTTGGGGGTGAAATCACTGCCTCCTGTCCTTCAGACAGAGATACTGATATGTTGGGAGAATCTCCACGGTCCGATGCATGCCAGTATGTGCAGGAT
>NW_015194434.1:0-790 GCF_001447785.1 Gekko japonicus | reverse complement strand
AATTTAAAAAAATTAAATTGTATAACATTCTTGTTCATATTCCTATTCCTCAGTGTGGATTTACTTGTAGGGAGAAAGTGTGAGATAATCAAGGGAGACCAAGACTATAAACAAAACTAATCTAGTAACTCCTTTGTTCATATAATCCTGTCAAACAGCAAGGAAAACTAACAATGTGTAAAATCTGTCCCTGTAGCCACCATTCGTTGTATTACACTGACATGTTTGGAAGCTGCAAGGTAACCAGTGAAACTACAGGCATATGCTGTTCATACATGAAGACATGAAGACTTCTCTCAATAACCAAGGTTATAGTCTAGGGACAGGAGTTTCAGATGTGCAATTTCAGTTTGCTAAAAAAAACCCAAGAAGGTTCTAGTCCTCATTATTTGGAAACTTAAAACTCTGGCACCCATTGCTATTGGAGGGAAGAATTTTACCCTCCATTTATTGTCAATCATTTCTGCTCCCGATCTTTATTCTCTTCCTTGGTTTTCCCCCTCCTCTCTCCCGTAACTCCTTCTTACCAAAAAGTTGCAGTCCTTACAAATGTGCCTCTCAGAAATAAACTGTGCAAGAATGCCACATGGTTCCGAACAGGTATGACCCTAAATAAGATACAACCTTAAGCCTATTGAACATCCCAGCCTGTCGATTATATTGACTCACTCTGTGTAATTCCACCTTGATGCCCAGTGAGAAAGAGGGGCTGTGAGTAATGTAAATAAATCACAAATGAAAACACTGAACCCAAGAGCTTTAGCACACAAGGTGCTGTGCCGCCATGGCC
>NW_015194433.1:0-802 GCF_001447785.1 Gekko japonicus | reverse complement strand
CCACCTGGAGGCTGGCAACCCTAGCCAAGTCCAACGGAGACTTGGCGGTTTAGGAAAGGTTTTTTTAAAAGCTGTATCTAAGAAATGTAAAGACAGAGGGGAGTCTGCCTGTTGAACACAATGGGAATGGGAGAAGACACAGGGAGCTGATGTGCATGAGTTTGACAGAAATGGTGTAGGGGAACATGAGGAAGGAAATAAATCAAGTGATCAGCAAATGTTTTTAAGTGAAGCCTAGAGATGTTAAGCTTCGTGTAAAGCATGATAGGAAGCTATCATCATCTTCCAGCTGGGATGGGTTTGTAGTTAAAATTTTAATGGGAACAAAATTGAACTTTTGGCCAAACTGGAAAAAACACACATAATGTAAACAAAATTATTGAGAAACCCAAAGAACACCTTGAGTGCACATTTTTGTACCTCAGCACCAAACACAGATGTTCCTCAGTCATCAGGAATAAAATCAGGATCTGATTGTAACAGCAAAAGGAGGTACTATACCACCACCCTGCAAGGAGCTTCATTCCATGAGTAATTTTCTCTCCATTCAGGGACCAATACCTGAAGTGACTTCAGCTACACAAAAACCACTTGCGGGGGGGGGGGGGGGGGGGGGGGATCCACTTGCCCCTGATTCCAGAGGGCATCGGCCCACCAGGACCTTTCCCTGCGGGTTAGAGGGCCAGCCCATGCCTGTTTGTCCTGGTTTCCCCTGGATGATGTCCTTCATCCATCTTTCTCTGGAAGAAGGCCAATAAAAGTGCTTTTATAGAGGCAATCTGTCAAAGGGCTCCCGACAGAG
>NW_015194432.1:0-835 GCF_001447785.1 Gekko japonicus | reverse complement strand
TCATTATAGCAGCATCCAAAGAACACCTGGGTGTTCATTGTTACTGTGAATAAAACTGCAATATTGTGTTAAAGTTATATTAGTAAATATTTTGGTTTCTTATTCAGATACTACGATTCACTGTGTTTTTGTATTTTGTTTTACAGCTTGATCTGACAGCGTGGCATGCAGCCCCATTACCTCAGGGCTAAGACTCAAGTGGTTAAGACGCTGAACTACAGGCTGTAGAAGGTCGGTAGTTCAGCAGTTCGAGACCCAAGTGTGCCGCATGATGGAGTGAGCTCCCGTCTCTAGTTCCAGCTCCTGCCAACCTAGCAGTTCGAAAGCAAGAAATTGCAAGTAGATAAATAGGTACCAGTTCGCTGGGAAGGTTACAGCGTTCCGTGCGCCTTGGTGTTTAGTCATGCCGGCCACATGTCCACGGAAACGTCTTCGGACAGCGCTGGCTTCTTCGGCTTTGAAACGGAGATGAGCACCGCAACCCTAGAGTCGGACTCGACTGGCTTTCAAGCAAGGGAACCTTTACCTTAGAGACCCTGACAGTGGCCCGTGGACTGCTTCCGACTGAGCCATGTTCGTTACACGTGTCCCTCCTCACCCACCCGCCTTCCCACGGAGCTCTGCAGAGAGGTGAGAGGGTCGGCCCCAATCTATCGGGAGAGCAAAGACGGTGGCGTGTCTCAGTGGGCCCGTCAGTGTCTGTTTCTTTATTTACTTCATCTATACCCTGCTTTCTCCCCAGAGCGGCTCACATCCTTCTCCTCGCCTCCGTTTCATCCCCATAGCAGCGACTCTCAGAGAGTGAGGGTTAGGCTGAGAGTGTGTGATGAGCCCA
>NW_015194431.1:0-809 GCF_001447785.1 Gekko japonicus | reverse complement strand
TCCTGCTATCCAGCTGGTACTTTCCCGCCCGTAATTTAAACCCATGACTGCGAGTCCTATCCTCTGCTGCCCTCCTCTAAGTGACAGCCCTTCAAATACTTCAAGAGAGCAATTAGGTCCCCCCTCACCCTCCTCTTCTCCAGACTAAACATTCCCAGGTCCCTCAGCCTTTCCTCATAGGGCTTGGTCTCCAGGCCACTGATCATCCTCATCACTCTCCTCTGCACCCGCTCCATTCTGTCCACACCCCTTTTGAAGTGAGGCCTCCAGAACTGCACACAATACTCCAGGGTGTGGCCTGACCAATGCAGCGTACAGCGGGACTATGACATCTTGCAATTTGGATGTTATGCCTGTCCTTGTCCACCCCCACATCTGCGTGCACCTCTGGCTGCTGCTGGTTTTTGGAGGTGGCCAGGCAGAGAGGGACTGACCAGCCAACCAGCTAGCCTATAGGTAGATTCCTGTTTGTTCTTGCACTTTGGATGCTGTCTGCAGTGCATCCGTGGTGCTGCACCCTGGAAGATGTAGTCCCCAGGATATACCAAGGGGCCATGCCTGGGATGCCTTAGATACTGTTTCTGAGGCCCTGGGGATGTTCCCAGTCTGCCCCCTTGGCTGGCTGACCTGCCTCTCTGCCTGGCCATTATCGCAAGCAGTAGTGGCAACTTTACAGTAGAATCTTGTCCTTGGGCCATAGCAGTTGAAACTTGTCCATCTAGTCTGAACATGCAGATGGTTTGTCATCTTTGGATTGTAAGGGCAGAATTACATGCGATCAGTGTGAGTTAGCTCACAGTCTTTTAGCC
>NW_015194430.1:0-838 GCF_001447785.1 Gekko japonicus | reverse complement strand
TAGAATTTTTGCTCACGAGACTCCGCATCGTATAGGGAGTATTGTTCTGGAGTTCTGGCCCTGCTGGTGGACCTCCTGATGGCACCTGGGTTTTGGCCACTGAGTGACACAGAGTGTTGGACTGTATGGGCCACTGGCCTGATCCAAGATAGCTTCTCTTACGTTCTTAAGAGCAGAGGCCCATGAGTGACTATTAGCTGCAAGGTATAGAGGGAATCCTCTGTCTGGGGCAGTGATGCTCTGTATTCTTGGTGCTTGGGGCGCAACAGTGGGAGGGCTTCTGGAGTTGTGGCCCTTCTGGTGGACCTCCTGATGGCACCTGGGTTTTGGCCACTGTGTGACACAGAGTGTTGGACTGGATGGGCCACTGGCCTGATCCAACATGGCTGTTCTTACATTCAAGGACAGCTTCAAGCAACTCTATTAGGTCCGTAGGGGCATTTAGAAAAATATGGCCAATTGAATTATTTATTTATTTACTTCATTTATACCCAAAGAGGCTTGCATCATTATTTACTCTGCCGGGTTATCCTCACAACAACCCTGTGAGGTAGGTCAGGCTGAGAGAGAGAGTGTGTGTGTCACCCAGCAAACCTCCATGCCAGAGTGGGGATCTATAAACCTGGGTCTCCCAGAACCCAATCCAATGCTCTAACCACTTTACCCTACTGGCTCTCTAAGGGCAAGAAAAGAGAGGAGACCACAGCACAGCATAACATTGACGTACATAAGATGGAAAGGGCAATGAGTTAACTACTAACAGTTTTACTAGGGCTGTCCAGATGTCAATTGCAAGGTGGTACTGGTAGCAGAAGGAAGAGGAGGAGGAGACTGGATT
>NW_015194429.1:0-914 GCF_001447785.1 Gekko japonicus | reverse complement strand
CAACTGACCTCTGCATCAGCATATGTCTGAGATATGCCTGTGTAAGGGACACTTACGATGGCACAGGCTTCCAGCAGCACACCATTATGCATGGGCTGTGGCAGTGGACTGCAGCAGCCACCTGTGCATGGCCAGAGTTAGTGGGCTCCCAATTTGGTGTAATGGTTAAGCTCATGGACTCTAATCTGGAAGAACTGGGATTCCCCACTCCACTTGCAGCTGCTGGATGACCTTGGGCAAGCCATAGTCCTTGAAAGAATAGTTCTTGAAAGAGCTCTCTCAGCCCCTCCTACCTCACAGGGTGTCTGTTGTGGGGAGGGGAAGGGAAAGGAGTTTGTAAGCCACTCTGAGACTCCAAGTGAAGGGCGGGGTATAAATCCATTCTCCTCCTCCTCCTCCCTGAGCTATTTTGGCCTAGGAACACCCCCTTCCAAAGGCAGAAAGTTACACCAACAAAAAACATAGTTTAGCCCATAGTCGCCCATTGAACTTGACAATCAAGTCATCCCCTGCTGCTGTGGCCTTGCCCATTAGGCTCAGAGGAGCTCAGGATGCCAACTACAGGCTCAGCCAATCACCTGCATTGCCATGGCAGCCAAGCTACTCCCCAGCACCCAGTTGGGCCTCCCCTCCTCCTACAAATACTTCTGGGACATCTTACAACTCAGTAGTTAGGGCGTGTGGCACGGGACTGTCTTGGAGCTCCCTGCCATGCAGATTTGAGCGAGCAGTGAGGCACTTTGGTGATGGCAGAAGCACAGAGAGGACCCTTAGCACTACAGGGCAAGCACTTGGCGCTGACACCCAAGGAGGCAAGCTGTAATGTATTGGAAATCACTTACGTGAATAATCTCATTCACCTCCTATGGTAAGCTTGAGCCGAACGAAGGCTCCTCTGAACTGACTTGCGATTG
>NW_015194428.1:0-853 GCF_001447785.1 Gekko japonicus | reverse complement strand
GATCTTCAACCGGTCTCTACACCTGTCTACTGTTCTGTCGTGCCTAAAGTCCTCAATTATTGTCCCCCCGCCCAAAAAATCTACAATCAGTAGTCTAAAGGATTATAGACCAGTTGCAGTCACTCCGTGCAGTAGTGAATGGTGTGTGAGTGTATATGAATATTGTTGTAGATCACCGAAATGATTGCATCTTTAATTTCGTTGTACTATGTACAATGACAATAAAGTAGATGATGATGATGATGGTGATGATGATGATGATGATGATGATGATGATGATGATGATGATGATGATGATGATGATGATGATGATGATGATGATGATGTATATTTTCCAGGGTTGCCAGGGTTGGGTTGGGAAATACCTGAAGACGTTGGGGGTGGATCCAGGAGTGGGCAGGGTTTGGGGAGGGGAGGGGCCTCAGTGTGGTCCAATGCCACAGAGTCCACCCTCCAAAGCAGCCATTTTCTCCAGGAGAGCTGATCTTTGTCAGCTGGGGATCAGTTGTAAAAGTGGGGGATCTCCAGGCCCCACCTGGAGGCTGGCCACCCTAATGTTTTCCAGTCTCTTTCCTGCCTCCCCCCTTTATTGGAGGGAGGAGGAATGGGACTTCAGGTCTGTCACACTTTCTCAACCTAACCTACCCCACAGGGTTGTTGTGAGGGCAGGTCTGCTACCCTCAGCTCCTTGGACAAAGGGTGGCACAGAAATGTGAACATTACAATGGTAAAAATGTATGGTGCATAATGAGAGAACCAGTCCTTCTTAGCCTGTTCATGTTTCGTTTTCATATGACGTTTGGATTGGACCTGGTCTTTCTGAAGGGGACCTTGGGCTGGTTTGGTGGCTTTT
>NW_015194427.1:0-824 GCF_001447785.1 Gekko japonicus | reverse complement strand
TTGGGCCTTGGCTTTTGTTCTTGATCGTGTTGAACGGCATATGTGCAAACAACGTCTACACCCCTGGACTAAATCGTGAATTCCCTCTGCCCCTTTCCTTGCCGAGTGGTACTTTTTAGTTGTCCAAACTGTTGAGCGCTGATGCATTTGTTTATCAACAACAACAAAAAAAGAAATGCTTCCCAAACGGATCTGTAAAGGAGGGTTTTTAAACATTCTTTTAAAAGGACATCCTCGATATTTCAACCAGCTCTCTAGTGGCCTTGACGTTATTGGACTGGCTGGGGAATGGCTGACAGCTACGGCAAATACCAACATGTATGTATTTTGAATCTTTTTTTTTTTTTAAATATTGTTTCCATGAATAACAACAAACCAAACTACATTTTCATTAATTTTAAAGAGAGCCAGTCTGGTGTAGTGGGTAGGAGCACAAGTGGACTCTACTCCTGGAGAACTGGGTTTGCTTCCTCCACATGCAGCTTGGGTCAACCACAAGTTCTTTCAGAGCTGTTCTCTAAAGAGCAGTTTCTGTCAAGAGCTCTCTCAGCCCCACCTACCTCACGGGGTGTCTGTTGTGAGAAGGGGAAGGGAAAGGAGATTGTAAGCCGCTCTGAGACTCTGAGTGAAGGGAGGGGTATAAATCCAATCTCTTCTTCTCCTCCTTCTTCTTCATCATCAATCTCTTGTAGACAGGTGGTGTGAGGGTTGCCACTAGTCCTCAGGTGGGGGCAGGGGATCCCCTGGTTTCGAGCCCACCCTCCCACTTCAGGGCTATCAGGAAGTGAGGGGGAAATGGCCATCAAAAAGGGACACTCTATCAT
>NW_015194426.1:0-801 GCF_001447785.1 Gekko japonicus | reverse complement strand
GTTAAATAACATTGGGGAGAGAATCGACCTTTGTGGACCTCCACAAGTTAGGGCCCATGGTGACAACCTCTCTCCACCCATGATTACCCCCTGGGACTGATCCTGGAGAAAGGAGAACCAGGCTCAAGGCTATACCCCTCACCCCCAGACAGGCCTGTAGCCAGGATTTTGGGGCTTGGGGGGCAAGAATTGGGGGGGGGGGGCTAAAGTTCTCAGTGCAGAAAGAAAAGCCATTTAGCCAATAGAAAGCTGTTACCAGGATAGTCCTCTAAATGGCAAGCTGCCGGCAGAGCCAGAGAAATCCCACAGAGCATTCTGGAATCCGATTAGATCCATAAGTCTCTGAGGGCAAGCATAAATAAGCTTGCCGCCCCTGCAGATGGAGGACACAGATTTCAAACTGACCTTCCCTAGGTAATGATCAGCCCGTGGTGCCGGTTGGCAAAGCACTGCTGAATCCAGATCAATTCCTGCGTGGGGCTGTGCCAATGCAACCTGGGAGAGCCCTAAAGTCCATGGTAGTCATAAAGTCCAAAGAGGCACCAGACAAGTTGGCATGAACATTGAAGTCCTCCAAAACTATCAGTTCGAGAGATGCAAGGCCCACTCCATCTCCGCCTCAGCCACCTCAGCAGGGAGTCAGCTGGTGAGATGGGGGATGAACCAAGGTCCTTCTGCATGTAGAACAGATGCTCTACCACTGGGTCAGAACCACTCCCTGACCTCTGATGGATAGATGGTGCTTTGTCCAGGCTCTCATGATTATGTCATGCAAGCTCACAAACTGATCCTGAGACCATC
>NW_015194425.1:0-834 GCF_001447785.1 Gekko japonicus | reverse complement strand
GGGCCATTGGCCTGATACAACATTGACTTTTCTTATGTTCTTATGTGTTTAAGCCTGAAAACTGTAAAACTTATTTTGTCTGCTCAGTGTTTTATTTTATGCTCTGGCTGAGTTTTTAACAACTTCATGGTGTTTTATGTTTTATTTTGCAAGCTGCCTCAGGCAGTTTTCCTAGAGTGGTGGCATAGAAACTTTCTAAATTAATAATAAAAAATGAGCGAGAATGTTTGTGAGTGAGTGAGGTTTGCGAGGTTTATGCACAGTGTAAGGAGTATGTGTAACTAGGGGAAGGCTGGGGCACCTGCCCAGAGCCTCTTTCTAGAGCTCATTGTATTTATTCCCACAATGGGCCTTATTCCTAGTAGTAGTATAACTTTTTAACTAAAAGTATGACTCAAGTGGTTAAGATGCTGAACTGCAGACTGGAAGGTCGGTAGTTCAGCAGTTCGAGACCCGAGTGCCGCATGACGGAGTGAGCTCCCTTCCCTGGTTCCAGCTCCTGCCAACCTAGCAGTTTGAAAGCAAGAAATTGCAAGTAGATAAATACCGCTTCGGTGGGAAGGTAACAGCGTTCCATGCACCTTGGCGTCTAGTCATGCTGGCCACATGACCATGGAAATGTCCTCGGACAGTGCTGGCTCTTCGGCTTGGAAACGGAGATGAGCACCACAACCCTAGAGTCAGATTTGACTGGCTTTCGAGCAAGGGAAACCATGACAAACTAGCTGTTTTCTGACACAATAATTTAACACTGGCTCTTCTAATGAGTCTTTGGGTATCCTGATTGTGTGTACAAATGGATAGATAACAGCGAAGTCCGTGTTACAATATGAC
>NW_015194424.1:0-802 GCF_001447785.1 Gekko japonicus | reverse complement strand
AATTGTACTTTCATGTTGCACTGCTTTGCGTCTCAAATGAGACCAGATGAGGGGGAGGCAACCCCCATCACGTCTAGTGCGTAGCGACACACACAACAGATCATGCTGTTCAACATGCTGAGCCAGTTCTCTCCCTGACCAACTGAGGTGGAACTCTAAGGTGCCAGGCAGCCATGGGAGAGGGTGATGGATGTGGCTTCTGGCCACGGTCACCTCCTGAGCTGTCAGCGGTCCGAGGCTCTGGCAGTGCTCTTTGGCTGAGTCCCAGGGTGTCTGGCCAAGGATGACCCCGGCTTCTTCTCTTCCCTCCCCTCTTGTCTCCCAGCATGCCAGCGCCTTCGCAAGCAAGCGCTGCTGCAGGGTTTTTGTCAGCATGGACCCCATCCCTACTATTTAACCGTAGCGTATTCAGAAGGTCGAGACAAATGCTGATACCTTATCGTCTAGGCCTGCCTACTTAGTTTGCCCAAGACGTGTGTGTTGGGTGCTGTCAAGTCACTTCCGACTTACAGTGACCCTGTGAATCAGTGACCTCCAAAACAGATCTTTTCCCCATCCTATCTCAGCTATAATCTCCCAGTACTTACGTGTCTTGACTCTAAATGGTCCTTCCTGGCAACAACCTCCACTCCCTCTAAGTAATGGTTGAGGAGGTTCTGTTCCACTGTTATCTGAGGAAGGGTGCTTGCACACGAAGGCTTGTCCTGTGTGAATGAAACTTCATTGGCCTTGAAGGTGCCACTGGACTACCAGTTTGGTGTGTGACCTTGGCTTCTGGATGACCTTGGGCAAGCTATAGTTC
>NW_015194423.1:0-792 GCF_001447785.1 Gekko japonicus | reverse complement strand
TAGATCACCTCATTAAGAATACTACCTCCTTCTTATCTAGCAGGAATATCTATATGGAGTCTAATTGGGTCTATGCTAACTACTATTTGTAAACACAAACAACAGATCAACTCTTTTGTGACAGAAGTGAAGACACTTGCATATTCCAACAGCAGCCTACCTTGTATCCAGTGGAGAAGTGCAGGAGAAGAATGCTTGAGCAGCCAAATGCATGACACCAAGAAGGAATGCCTCTTCTGAACCTTCCTAAACTTTAAGATCTGTATTAGAAAACCTTCTTTGGGATTTCCTATATTCACAGGTCAAGCACGTTGCAACCTGAGAAAAGCCCTTTTCAATGATGGTGTCACATGATTTTTAATATAGTTTCTATGGCTATATTTGCTATATTCATTGTTTGTTAATATCTTTCATGTTCATTATAGTTTGGTGTTATGTCCACTGTCTTGGTCATCTAGAAGTAGAAAAAAAGCAACAACAACAATAACAGCAACAATAATATCATCTGCATTGCAATGGGAGATGTGATTCATATAGAAGGGAGAGGGATAAACAGGTTTCATCTAGCACAGGGTATTCCATCACTTAAAATAGCTGCAGCCACTGTAAGGGAGGTAATCTACACACACTGTGATGTTTGGAACCCAGCCTTCCCTCTGTTGACAGGACAGAGATGTATTGTGCTCCACAGAACACTGCAGATGAGACCAACATTTTGGCCTCTGCTGTGCATTAAAAGATAACTGGGTAGAATTATTTGTGGGCCATCATGCCATGGCAACCTCTGGTGAC
>NW_015194422.1:0-807 GCF_001447785.1 Gekko japonicus | reverse complement strand
TTCTTAGGGGGCACTGGCTAATCAAAGGACTGCCTGGCTCCTTCCCTGCACCTGCCACTGCTCAGGGGCCCTGGGCTGGATGGGAAGTTGTGGGGCCTTGGCAATAAGTCAGGGGGCATAGCCCCGAGATGCCCCACTGTAACTACGGGCCTGGTACAATGCCATAAAGTCCGCCCTACAAAGCCTCCATTTTCTCCAGGGGAACAGATCTCTGTAGTCTGGAAATGAGCTGTAATTCTGGGGGATCCCCAGGACCCCACCTGGAGGCTGGCATCCCTATTTCAGGTGCATGAGTTTGAGGGAGATACTGTGAATTGATCGTAGCAATTATGACATTTCCAGTTGAAAGAACTCAGGTAGAAGCTATGGGGAAGGACCTTTCCCTTCCCCAGGCCCTGGAGAACCAAGGCCAAAGTAGGCAATGCCGACTGTCATGGCCCGGAGGTTGGATTTGTGATGGAAGATTCATATGGTCCTACACACCGATTGTTGCCCACAACAGACACACAGTGTGGGGATGCCACACCCAAATGTAAACACACATTAATACACCATCCCATTAAATATATTTGGAAATCCCGTCTGAGTCTGATTTCTCAAACCAAAATACTTCAGCGTTTATAATTGTACATGCTGTTGTATGGGGCAGCCCTGGCATAAAGACCGTCTTTCCCCAACAAACAGCAGCAGTTTGCTCTACTCCTTCGGACTTTAGCATAAAGCTACCTTCGTTCTGCTCTATTGGCTCTGCTATTTCCACTAGAACAAATGACCACAGTGCCGTTTCTTTCTGCTTTGAATCCAAGC
>NW_015194421.1:0-816 GCF_001447785.1 Gekko japonicus | reverse complement strand
TCTTCTTCTTCTTCTTCTTCTATATAAGATGAAATACAGAAGAGCCTCAACATCTAGCTCATGAGAGGGCGGGGCCAACTGCCAAGTGTACCCAAGTGAGAGGATTCCTTTAACCTTTTCCCTCCCAGGTCCTCTTGCATGCAGATTTACAATATCCAACAGGGTGAGCCCTGATTTCTGGTGCCCTCCCTGGTCTTTCTTGCTTCTTCTGGGCAGGACAGGAAAGGCTTCAGATGGCAGAGCGTTCCCATCCATGACTGGCATCATCCTGTGTTTACCAAGAAAAGGCTCTGGGATTTGCTAGCATACGTTTCTGACTCTTGACCACTTCCTGAGCTGCCAGCTGTGTATGTTGTTAAGTATGCAACTCAACAATGAAGTAAGTAACAAGCGATTCAGCTTTATTGAGAACGTGAACTTCCAAAGATCACACAGCATCAGACGACACACAACAAACAACAGTGGAGCATAGCTCCTTTTAAACTCTCCTGGGCTGGGGTAGCCACGCCCTCACATAGTTAACACCCAATCACATTACATGGATAACGACCAATCATTTGTCTTCCCTCCAGCACAGACTCTTACATTTCATTCGTTGCTGTACATGCTTCAGCCAATGGTGTTGTTCTAGATTAGAATCCGGCTGAGGTTTCAAGTTTAACATTACATGTTAATGGTAAAGACACAACATATGTGGACGTTGCCAAAGAGCCTGAAGCCACCTCTTCCCTTTCAGAAGTGCCCTCTCCTGGCTTTTGAGGCACTGCATCCATCTCTGCCACTACACGAGCCAGAAAAGCAGTGGGTGAACTCATC
>NW_015194420.1:0-803 GCF_001447785.1 Gekko japonicus | reverse complement strand
CTCCGAGATTCTGCCTCAGACTGCAGAAGAGATTTGGGCTTGGGTGGGCTTGGATTCCAGTCCGGATTTCAAAATGCCAAGCCCAACAAGACATGTGTGGAAGCTTCCAGTTGTATTGCTCATTGCCCCCCAAATATGGTAGAAGTCTCCACACGTATGCAATGAAACCATTCTATCATGACTGGGGGTGGGGAGGTAATCCCCCAAAGCTGTAAATTGATTTTAAAAAACTGTGTACATGACTATATTAACACTTCTAAGGAGAGGTTCTCCCTAATAAAAACTGTTCTGAAGGACATCTGTACTTTGCAGAACACATAGTTTATAGACCAAAGGTGTAACACTAAGCAAATAATGACCTTCTGCTGTTTTGGATCCCTCTGTTTCTTCATCAACAGTAGTCTTGTTCAAGTAACAGTGAATGCATGTACTGTCTGTGTACCCTTGATTTTTGTTTATAACATATATTCAGTAATTCTCATGTTACAGTCAATGCATGTAATTTTAATATTTTGTATTGTTTTTAATGTTTTTACTGTTTTATCAATTACATGTTGTTTGCCGCCCTGAGCCTTCGGGGAGGGCGGGATATAAATGTAAATAATAAATAAATAAATAAATAAATGTACAGTCCCCACATTTATTCAGGTACTGGTCCCTGGCTTCATGCATAAAGTGAATGTGTGAAGGCTCATTCTTACAAACAGATATATGTGCATACAGGCAGGATGTACATGTGTTCATTATAACACATGAACAGGGCTAGAGTCACCGCTTAAACATACCTGGAATCTCTGCCTGCC
>NW_015194419.1:0-817 GCF_001447785.1 Gekko japonicus | reverse complement strand
CAGCTAGCCTGGGGTGTGGGGAGACAGGGAGGAGGATGTCGGAGCCCGCCGTGGTGGGCTGGGCTCACTTACCCTTGGGTGAGGCGATAGGCACCTGGGGATGCCGCACAGGATACCCCCACCTGCAGCAGGCCTGCAGAGCCACCACCACTGCCTCCAGCTGGGCTCTGCCTCTTCTGAGCGAGGCATAGGAAACAGGTGAGCGGTGTCACCCGGCACTTAATCCGGTGCTCCTCCGTCCTTGACAGCACCACCGCCTCTCTCTCTCTGGCTGGAGCTTCCCGGGTGTGCATCACTGGCCACCGAGCTTCTGCCACTCCACCGAGGCCTGCTTGGGCCAGGCCAGCCTGCACACTTGGAGCATTTGTCTCCCCAGACCAAGTAGGGTCACCTCCCACCCGCCACCTTGAGGAGACCCCGCCAGGGCCAGGCGTGGGGAAACCAGGCCACCGCCGCTCCCGCCATATTGTGACAAGCGTGAGGCCCTTCGGGAAGGGGAAGCAACTGTCTTTTGAGGGAATTTGTGGCCGGTGCCGCTTCTGTGAGCAGGATTCAGGCAATGCAGCCAGTGGATATGGAGACGTTCTGAGTGACACATCAGGGAGCCAGCTGATTTGGGAGCATGTGGAATGTTCTGGAGAGTACCACTCCAAAACACAATTATTATATAGAGAGATACATAGCGTATATTTCATTGGGTTTTATTCTGTTCTAAAAGAGCACTGTGGTTAGTTGGGCATGTGCGGTTTGGGCTGAATTCTGCCTTATTCATCTGTGAACTGAGGCTAGTGGGAGATTCACTATGGTAAGTGGAATC
>NW_015194418.1:0-798 GCF_001447785.1 Gekko japonicus | reverse complement strand
CACCTGGAGGTTGGCAATCCTCTTGCCACAGGTGGAGCCATGTTGGCTGACAGGGGAAAAGAAAAAAATAAGGAGCATATTCCAAAGACTTGGGAGGGGAGTGGTACAAGTTCCCCATCCTCCTCCTGATTTTTGGAACGGTTGAAGTCCGAGTTAAAGGGGTATCCCTGCTTAGCAGAAATAAGACACAAAAACCAGTTCCTCTGAATGACCAACAACAGGGCAGAGAGGCCAAGGCCTTCCCCCGAGAAGAACCTCAGAAGAGCCCTGCTTCTGTGAATGCATCCTAAGATTGCATTAGTTTTCGTCGCAGCCACATCGCACTGCGGGCTCATGTTTAGCTTGTGATCAACCAGAACACCCAGATCACTTTCACATATAAATTCCCTATAATGGTGAATAATGTAGAAGAAAAAATTAAAAAATATATAAAAACGAATAAAAATATAAAAATTACTTGAGACACTTTGTAATTGTTTGTAGCACGGTATTTGCTGATTTTTGGCTCTGGTTCTGGGCATAGAGCAGGGGTCACTTAGGGTGGGGGAGGTATTTGTGAATCTCCTTCATTGTGCAGCGGGTTGGACTAGATGACCCCCAGAGGTCCCTTCCACCTCTATGGTTCTGTGATTCTGTGGTTAAATGTAGGTGTTGTGTACACACATTTTGGTGAACATCTGAACATTTGCACTTATGCTTACCAGCTCTGGGTGGGGAAATACACTCCCATAACATATATTCAGCGCATGTATAAGGCAAAATCATGTGCACACAGTACATGGCTAGTATGTGTGTTCA
>NW_015194417.1:0-784 GCF_001447785.1 Gekko japonicus | reverse complement strand
TTTTTCTACAAAAAGAGCCCTGCCTTGGCATCAGCCAATTGTGGGGCCAAGCTACATATGATGCTTAGTGAAAATCCAGGCATGTCTTTTGGCTCTAGAATAACCGCTGGGGCCTCCCAATACGAAATGTGGGCATATCACTAAGTGAGAAGGGTTTAACTCTTCTTCAGGCCATTTTCCCAGTTAGGTATACCCTCAAGTCAAGTCTCAAAGACAGGTAATCCTTTCATGCCTGTTTTTTTTCTTTTTCCTCCTGAGTTGTTAGATTTTGAACAATCCAAAAGGGGGATCAAAAGCCGTGAATGTCCAAAAGCCACACTGGATGGAGGCTATAGTAAGAAGGAAGAATTGGATAAGAATGAATGAAAATCCTGGCTGGGTCCAACCCATCCAGCGTTTTGATGCTACCCAAGATGTTCTCTCCCCACAGTCTCTTTTATTGCTGAAAGTACATCCAAAATTAAGGGCGACCCTTTAGAAACTCAAACGAGGCTTTCAATCACTGTAGATTAAACATGCATACATTGCAGAAAGCCGTACCCTACATTTCGACTCATGTGTCAGACTCTATGGCCATCTGCTTGAGCTGCTCAAATACTGTATCTAAAAATATCTTTAAAAGCTGTGTGTTGAGAGGCAGGAAACTCAATGCAGACCCAAATGAAAAAGGAAGAATGCCTCCGCCTTGGGGAAAAGTACAGCAAAAAAAAAGAAAAGAAAAGCATTCATACGGAAAAGTTATTTTCAGAGAAATACTGATATCCTCTTTCCCACAGCCTTCTCC
>NW_015194416.1:0-803 GCF_001447785.1 Gekko japonicus | reverse complement strand
ATGCTTAGAAACTCTTAGCTTCAGATTAGCAACCCTAAACAGAGGGCACTCATAATCCAATTTACTTGAAGAAAGGGGAGTACATTTTCTACGACTACTACTGCTACTACTAATCGTGGTGGTGGTAGTAAATGTTTATTGTGGGTGGCCAAAGGCCACTATCAGGTTGGTCAAAATAAAACATAGATAAAACAGATAAAGAATAAAAACAATCAAGATAAGATGCTACACAATTAAAACAGATTACAAAATGACAGATTTTAAGTTTCAGACACCACTTTTGCACATATTTTCTTGGCAGCCAAAGCATATCAGCCTGCCATGTAGACACATGGGCCAGTCAGAGAGCAATGATTTAAAGACATGATGGAGTGATTTCACTCCCGAAATGCAGGAGGATGTGATGCCAATGCTGCTATGGCAACTCTTCATTTCATTAAAATAAGTATGCCAGTCACCAGTTTTTAACATATGTGTGCAATTGCTGTTGTACTATCAGTAAAAAAAATAATCATATTTTTGAGTTAGCCATCAATTGCCACTTTTACCTTGAAAGGAAGACAACCCTGAAGGTAAGAGGGCTCACTTAAAAAGGTTATACATGCAATAAAATTATTGGACATAACTGTAACTTGTATGCTAATGTAAGAAGACCCTGTGCTTTGCCTATGAAAACACCTTGTCTTGCATCTGAGCAAACACTCTACCAGTTTTATCATTCCTTTTCCTGTTTTACATATATGCAGTATTTTATGTATATGCAGTGATTTTCTGTTTTATGTATATGCAGCGAGCCACAATGT
>NW_015194415.1:0-808 GCF_001447785.1 Gekko japonicus | reverse complement strand
CCTCAACTTTGCATGCAAGGTTGTGGCGCTCGGCCGGGTTGTAAGGAGGCTGTGTGAGTCCATGAAGGGGCTCCGTCTCCCACACCATAGGACCAGAGTCACCGGGGGGATAAGGGACGACCTTCTTGTATGGCAGGAATTTTTGGAGTTGTATAATGGGGTGTCCTTTTGGTGGGATGACCTCCTAGTTGAAGCTGAGCTGCAGGTCACATCTGACTCTGCAGGCTCCTCTGGTTTTGGAGTCTATTTCCGGGGGCACTGGTGTGCTGAGGACTGGCCGGGGGAATGGTTCCGGGCAGGGTGGGTCAAGGACCTTACCTTCTTGGAATTTTTTCCAATTGTCGTAGCAGTGTGGATTTGGACAGCAGAGCTTGCCAACCATACTGTCCACTTCTGGTGCGACAATCTGTCCACAGTACACGTGATCAACTCATTGACATCCAGGTCTCCTAGGGTCATGGCTGGTCAGAGCCTTCACGCTCTGGTGTCTGCAGAACAATATTTTGTTCAGGGCCAGGCACGTCCCGTGGGTCAGTAACGGGGTTGCTGATGCTCTCTCCCGGAAACAGATGGAGAGATTCCGCCAGTTGGCTCCGGATGCCGACCAGTTCCCGGTTCGTATGCCAGTGGAGGTGTGGCAGATTGGTGGGTTGAGGCCGACAGGGCAATGAGTTTAGCACTTGCCCCTTCCACCCAGAGAGCTTTAAGAGGGGTTCGGAATTGCACAGTGAGGTTATTTTCAGTTATTAATAGGGTTCTTCTTACAGGTGCTGCTGGTTGCGGGGCAAGACGACGAGTCACTGTCTGC
>NW_015194414.1:0-809 GCF_001447785.1 Gekko japonicus | reverse complement strand
TGTGTCTACACAGATTTTTAACAAAATCTCCACTGTACATAGTGTCTTCTTAAAAAAGATAAAAATATAATGTTTGTTTCATTTTAACACATAGTGAGCCAACTGAGAAATCTGTTGTGCCATATGTGATAGTACAAAAATTACTGACATTTTCAGACATTCGCTATTTTTATGGCTATGAGTGGTATTTTCTTTCAGTGTCGTTTCTTGGTAAATGTCTTTTTCACATGTCCATGAGCTTGTTTTGAGTGTAGATATTGCTAATAACCCTAAGGGGGCCTGTCTTCCTCCTTCTCTGGCATTAGGTTTGCCAGTGATGGAAGGTGATACACAGTTTGATAGTTTGGTCTTTAAATGGCTTTTGCGAGCTCTTCCCCACTTCCATTCTGCTGGCCTCTGGGAGCCACCACCAGGAGAAACGAGGGAGAGAAGATCTCAGATCTTCCTCTGAACCTCATGAACCAAAGTGGTTAGGTAAATGGGGAGGTTCATGAAGGTTTGTCATGTCACCTCATGAACCATGAAATGGGATGAACCTCCATTTCCCTGGTTCATGCCCATCCTGAGTCCTAAATGTTCAGAAAGGTCTGGTTTTGGACTTCCTTTAATTCTAAGCATCCTGTGGCTGGTGGCACTGAAGCTGTTCTTCCTCCTTGGCTCTTGGGGGTTGCCACCCCCCAGTTATGCCTACATCCTGACCAAGGGTTGTAGGTTGCCACATGTAGACGTAGATGTTTAAAATGAGTAGCAGATCGCTCAATATGTAACAATTGTTTTGAAGAAGAATAGCAGATGATAATAAACACAGT
>NW_015194413.1:0-836 GCF_001447785.1 Gekko japonicus | reverse complement strand
AGTGGAAAGCAACATGGAGCAATCTAGAGAAACAACAAAAAAAACAGTGGGGAATATCTGTTCATCGCTGTTTTTGCAATATCTGCAAGGGTAGTAGATAAAATGGCACGCACAGAGTCAAAGACCAGTAGTAAATGCATCAAACTCACAGGTTATTTCCAGAGATAATTTTCTGCTAATGGAAAAGAAGATATACATTCCTGTCTATTTCCCATTCTTTCTGCAGAGTGAGTCCAGGGCTCTTTTTGTAGAAAAAGCCCAGCAGGAACTCATTAGCATAACAGGCCACACCCAGCAACAGGAACGTATTAGCATATTGGGCCACACCCCTGACAGCACAGCTCATTAGCACAATAGGCCACACCCACATGTTACCAGAAGTGTGGTTATCCAGCCACACCCACCTTTTGCTTGTTATTCTGTTTACCTTTTTTGTTGTCAAAACCCAGAGCCTTTTTTGTAGCAGGAACTCCTTTGCAAGTTAGGCCACCCCTAATGTAGCCAATCCTAATGAGTTTCTGCTGTTGGGTGTGGCCTATTATGCTAATTAGTTCCTGCTAGGCGTGGCCAAATTGGGAGCCAGCCGGAGCTCCGTTCCTGTGCGTTCCTGCCCAATAATAGCCCTGCTGCAGACCCTCAGTTTGCCTTTCATGTTATTCTCTGGGGTCCCCTCCCAGAAGCAACAGCATTTTGCATAGATTCATGGGTTGCAGTGGAAAAGTTCTGTTCTGCTGACAGATTGTCACAGATATGGCCAGAAACACAGGGGAACAGTTGCTGGACGTGACCAAAAAGACCATAGAGAAAGTTGTAGCACAGATAACCACAACAAACTT
>NW_015194412.1:0-791 GCF_001447785.1 Gekko japonicus | reverse complement strand
TCTCGGCTTTCTGGTGAACCTTCAGAAGAATCCTTTGACCCCATCTCAATCAATAGAACACCAAATCATCAAGAGCAAACAGTCTTCACTGATGACCCTTGCCAAACTGATGGGTCTATTTGTCTCTTACATTCACACTGTTCCTTGGGCTTGTTGGCATGCGAGACCTCTTCAACAGCTTTTGCAACCCTAACAGTACAGGAGCATGAAGCAAGAAGATCTACCGGTCAGGATCTCTCTCAAGGTATAACTCGGTCTTTCCTGGTGGACCAAAACACAGCACCTCCTACGGGGTCGCACTTACTCCTCAGAGGATTGCAAGCAGATTATTATGGACACCAGCCTCCAGGGCTGGGGTGCTGTTCCTCTCAACACTCTAACTTAGGGCCTATGGTCCGGAGAGGAGAAGAGATTGCCCATAATTCTCTTAGAACTAAGAGTCATTTGGTTGGCTCTCCTCCACTTTCATTCACTAGTGTCTGGATATCACGTACTAATCAGAACGGACAATATGGCTGCCAAGTCCTACATAAACAGCCAGGGGGTTTCCAGATCCTTACATCTGCACCGAGAAGCATCCAAGTTGTTCCTATGGGCGGAACTCAACATCGTCTCCATCAGAGCGGGGCACATAAAAGGAGTCCTAAATACCCAGGCGACTTGGCTCAGGTATTACCAATTGTAAGAAGGGGAATGGTCCCTGGAACAGGATTTTTTCCAGATTATTGTAAGTTGATTCGGTCTCCTGATCATGGACCTGTACGCATCCCCACTGAACTTCAAGGTGAGAA
>NW_015194411.1:0-781 GCF_001447785.1 Gekko japonicus | reverse complement strand
ACCAAAGATGTACATAATATCCCTTTTCCATATGCAGAACCAAATGATTAAATTTGTTTGAATTACTGAGACTGTGGAGTAATTCAAACGAAGAAAGATGCCATGTTGATTCTGACCAAAGATCAACTTTAGTCCAGAACTCAATATGACGATAAACAGTCAAATGTTACTGGAAACTCACTTGCAAGGCATAACTAAATTGTCTCCCCTGTGTTATTAGTGCTTTGTAACTGGTACGCTGTCACTGAGCATAGAAATTCTATTTGGGTATCTGTGCAGAACTGTCCCTTGTTTGTTCAGGCTCTGGTACATACTTGTGTGTGCATGTAAGGAGCTGTCAAGTTGCAGTTGACTTATGATGACCCCATAAAGTTTTCAAGGCAAGTGATTAAGCAGAGATGGTTTGCTATTGCCTTCTTCTGCAAGTCTTCCTTGCTGGTCTCCCATCCAATTACCAACCCTGCTTAGCTTCTAAGATCTGATGAAATCAGTCTATACTATACTATAGCATTCCACATCCCGGTACATACTTACACAGTTACACAATTAATTTAACTCTAAAAGGCAGGTGTGTATGTGTGTGTAAAGTTTATTTATTTAGGGGATTTTTATGCCACATTTTCAGATCCCTGTTTGAGGCAGCTTGCAAGTAGAACAATAAATCATCAATACAAAACAAAAATATGCCCAGGGACATAATAACAACATACTCCTACCCATAAAACAGACAGACTAGATGCGGAGCATGAAAAAGCTGGAAAGATATGCCCCCTGATGAAAA
>NW_015194410.1:0-820 GCF_001447785.1 Gekko japonicus | reverse complement strand
GTTCCATCCCCTTAATCATTTTGATTGCCTTATTCTGCACTTTTTCCAATGCTATAATCTCCCTTTTGAGGTGTGGTGACCAGAACTGTACACAGTATTCCAAATGAGGCCGCACCATCAGTTTATACAGGGGCATTATGATACTGGATGATTTGTTTTCAATTCCCTTCCTAATAATCCCCAGCATAGCATTTGCCTTTTTCATTGCTGTCACATACTGAGTTGATATTTTCAGTGAGTTATTTACCATAACACCAAGATCTCTCTCCTGGTCAGTCTCCACCAGTTGACCCCATCAAAGTGTATTGGGTTTCTGGATACTCTCAATGACTGTGCCATGCAGCAGATAGTCCACAGGGTTTCAAAAAGATACTTCTTGCTTTTAACATGTGAACACCGCACACTGTAACCAAGGGTTATTCTTAGATTTCTTCATTATTAAAAAAAAAACTTGTATTTTTTTTAATGGTGGACAGTTATGGCAGAACAGCCCTACTCTGACCTGTAAGCCCTGTTTTGCCTGGCCCTTGGAAATGGCTCTCCAAGGTCTCTGCCTCACACATGCCACCCACCTGGCTTTCCCAACACCCAGAGAGGCTTTTTTCTCCCTCTCTTGGTTTAACCACTGCCACCACCTGGCCTTTGTAGGAATTGTCCACTGAGAGGACCAGAGCTTCCAGCTTCTCTTCCTTGCATTACCGTACTAAGCCCTGGCCTCATGCTTGTATCTCCTGACACCCAGCATCTGGATACCATGGAGACAGCTTGTGTCCACTGTGGGGGGGGGGAGAAGGAGGGAATTAGATAAGCATATGGAACA
>NW_015194409.1:0-814 GCF_001447785.1 Gekko japonicus | reverse complement strand
AAACTTTAAATAAAACTTAAAAAAAAAGATTTGCTTTTACATTAAAGTTCACGTTCTGTAGAATTAACTGTTAGTGCAATTGCTGGAAGCACTGGGGTTGGAAAGACTTTGCCCCCCCAATCGGAATAACGAGACTGAAAACAGTTTGGAAGTAAACAAGGGCCACTTTATTAACTATTTAACATAACATTGTGGCAAGGGACGAAATAAATGAGCATGGAACAGGCAAGGCCAACCTTGACCAAGCTCCTTGCCCTTTTCATGGGCGAGTCACTCAGCTCCGGTCTTGAGCCAGCAGTCTGGCTCGTGACCGGCAGCCCAGCAAAACTAGTTGCCACCTAGGAGCGCCTACCCTGGAAGCCATACAACTTGCAGGGAGGAGCCTTACCCTAAGAGGTTCCCAGAGGTGATCACCATTCCCCACCCTGGACCCTAAAATCCGAAGGCAGTTCCTGATGACCCCCTATTCCCTAATGGGAAAATTCCCTAAGGTGCTCACCGTTTCTGGTTTCTTGCCCGCACAAACCTGCCAAGTGACCAACCTATTTAGATGTCGACCACCACAACCAACTATTCAATAATCCACTGCTCTCAGTGCAAGGTAGGTGAATACACCCCCACCCTTGCAACCAATCCTGGGTAGAGAAAAAATTCCTACCTGGCCCCAATAGGTGGCCAGCAACAGCCTACACTAATGACAGGGCAGGAGGGTGGGTGAGCACGAGCTGAAAAAAGTGTTTGGGCAGGAGCGGAGTCCGCCCGTTTTCCTGGGCCAGCTCCACCCACCACCCACCACCCACGTCATAACAGCCTG
>NW_015194408.1:0-809 GCF_001447785.1 Gekko japonicus | reverse complement strand
GACTGTGCGACTGAACAACAACACATTTAACATCTCCCACTCTTTTTTCAGTAGTGTCATTTATTAAGTTGCTGTCCAAGGCTGTTCTGTTTGGTGCCTGCTTTTATACCATCCATGAACATGCAATAATTCCTATGAAAGTCTCCCACCCTCCTAAATGAAGGAAATGTGCTCTGATAACAAAGGGAGCAGCCATTTGCAGCTTTCCCTTGCTTCAGCATTGGGTGTGTTTCTTGTAGAAGCCTAAAGGTGCTTATACTTTTAAATTCCATAAACATACCAACTTTTTGTCAATTTTATACGCTAGGTTATAAATTATGCATTTCATGTTAAAGCAGCAAATATAGATTTAGGGTGATAGGCAAGTTAATATTATGTTGCATATATTTACATTTTTCTCAGAATTTCTGGAAATCTTATATCTCTAAGAAGAGAAAAGGTATCTCTTTGCGAGTATAGTTATTAAAGCCAGAGATGTCCCCTAAATGCAGCTTGACTCACTTGCTTAGAGCTGCTTGCTCTGGTTACCTGTTCTGACTTGTTTGTGGCCTCTTTATTCTAAAATGTACGGGCTGATCTGTTGATGGGATGCGGGGCAGGTGGTCCTGTGTTTGTATATGCAATGGGAAGTGTGGCTTTTACAGTATATCACTTCAGGCCCTGTTGATTTCTGAAATATCCCAATGTTTGATAAGGAAACTTAAAACGAATCTAAGAAAATAACATCACCAGGAAATTCTGGGTGATTTTCATGAACCAATTACCATGCTATTCAAATTACAAGCTAGTGTGGTACACATGGAACTGCC
>NW_015194407.1:0-807 GCF_001447785.1 Gekko japonicus | reverse complement strand
ACTACACCAAACTGGCTCTCAAATTAAAAGCAAGTGCCGAAAATGTTTGCACTTCCCTCCCTTTTGGTCTGTGAGTGCTTCGCACATACAGCTGGGTAGGCTCCACAGGAACTGGGGTCCCAGGTAGGGTGCCAGCCATAATGTCAACTGTTGCTGTCCTCAACCAAATGCCTGGAGGAACATCTCTGCCTTGCAGGCCCTGCAGAATTGCATAAGGTCCTGCAGGGCCCTGATGTTATTTGGCAGAAAGTTCCACCAGATCAGGGCCAGGGCCAGGTCAGGAACCACCAGCAAGTTGTTCTGTGAAGAGCATAGTGCTCTCTCGGGGGTTTAATGGAGGAGGCAGTCCCACAGATACATGGGTGCCACTGCTTGGCGTAGATGGGAAAATGCCAGCCTGACTGCATGTGGCCTCCATACTAAGGGAGGTGTCCAAGATCACACCCAGGCTCTTGACGGACCATGCCGGTGTCAATGGCACCCCGTTAAGGAGTTTGTAAGCCCCTCTGAGACACCTTCGGGTAGTGAAGGGCGGGGTATAAATCCAATCTCTTCTTCTTCTTCTCTATCTAGAGGACACCTTCCCTGACCATGGAGAAATGAAGTAAAGCACTGAAGGGCTACCCCATGAACTCCTATGTTGGTGAGGCGATGGGTCAGAAGATCATAATTGACCATATCTAACACTGCCATAAGTTCTAATAACAATAGCAGCACTGACCTGCCTTGATCCAGCTGTCTACGGAGATTATCTGCCAAGGCGACCAACATGTTTCTGTCCTGTAGCCGGGGCAGAAGCCAGACTGG
>NW_015194406.1:0-813 GCF_001447785.1 Gekko japonicus | reverse complement strand
CGCCCATTCTAGATACTTGGGAGATGCGTCTCCTTCGACTTCGTCAGTTTGCCGGCTGTGTGAGTGGAACCTGATTTCAGCAATTTCAACAGACCTCAAGGTTCATAGTGTAAGAAGCGAATCATAGGTTCTGAAGGAGCAGCTTGTGAAGTTGTTCTAGTAGTCGGGGTGTTCAACATCGCACCGTCTTGTGAAAGGAAGCCTTTTGTCCCCTCCGCTCTTTAGGACGAGGAGCCCTGTAGCCCCAGGCGGCGCCGAACGTTTCTTTCCCCTTTCCACAGAAACTGAACCACCATTTTTAAAATAACAGGCCTCTCAATTCCCTTAAATCCGGAGAGTCTTTTCCTCAAACATTGGCCGCCCCATATTGAAACCCACCAACACAAAATGATCTTGGATATTATGATACTTGCAGCCCGTACAGCAATAGCCACCTGCTGGAAAAATCCAAAACGACCAACAGTGTCCTTATGGTACCAGAAATTATGGGACCAATTTCTTATGGACTCCGTCACCAATAAAATAAATAACTCAAGTTTGAAGCCAGTGTCTCGACCCATATTGGAAAAATGGAATCCTATTCTAGAATTTTTAGCCTCAGAAGAGTACCTGCCTGCTTCCTGGCATCACATGCAGAAGTGGATGCGATTGTTCCTGAGCTCTGTAACATGAAAACTGGATAATGATTTTTAATGTTTATCTCAATGGGCTCACGCTGTACCCATACTTCTTTATGTCATAGAGCATTCAATAACCGTTCTCAGGGAATTACAAATGTATAGTCTGTTATACGCAATGGTTATATTTGTTCGA
>NW_015194405.1:0-809 GCF_001447785.1 Gekko japonicus | reverse complement strand
GAGCATTCACAAGGCAGACATCAGATGCAGTCTATTAGTCTTTCAGATGCCACAAGCCTTTTTGTTTCTGCTGTTTGTTGTAACTGACTGACACATTGGTTTACTGGAAATAATATGAGAAAAGGGAGGGGGAGGTTTCCATGTAATTTGCAAATCTCATATTGTGAAGAAGCTTCAAAGTGAGTTTCCCCAGGTCAGTCACCTCAACAGAAACAATAGTGCACACACATGCCCAACAGAGATGATGGGGCAAACTTCCAGGCCGGCTCGTTCCTGCACAGAGAGAAGACTAACCCAACCCCCTCGCCATCCCAGAAACCCTCCCGGGGGAACCTCGCCCTCTTCGCTCACTGCTGCAGCGCGTTTTCTCTGAAATGGGAGCCGCTCGCTAAAGAGCAAGCAGGTCTCCTTATTGGCGATCCCCTGCAGCCCACTCTGCGACCATCAGAAGCATCCACCTGAACCGTGGAGAAAGATGACTGAGGCGGAATGCCTTCCCGTGGGGGCCACTACGCTTCTCTGCAGCGCGCCGTGAGCCGCCATCCAGCCTGCTGCTTCTTCCGGCGAAAGGAAAGGGGGCGGCTACATCTCGCAGCACCGGCGCACCAGGAAGAGGGCGGGAGCTTCACTTAACAAGCTAGACAGCGGACCCGCCTCTGTGGGGCTGGGCTTGGAAGTGGTTGCACCGGAAGGGCGGGCGCGTTGTCGGTCGATTGTAGGAACGGGTGAGGGATTGCAAGTGGAAAGACGCCCGATCTGTAGAAATGTTACCTTTGGATCTGTACATTCAGATCCCCGAAGCCTGGAGA
>NW_015194404.1:0-791 GCF_001447785.1 Gekko japonicus | reverse complement strand
ATCGCGTGTAAATAGTCCATTTCTAACCGCCACGTACACCGGCTCATATGGCCCGTCTGAACGTACCCATTGGGTGTTACTCTTTTATTAGACGGTTTTAATTATTTCCTGTGTCGGGTTCTGCCGTACGCTGCCGCAAGAACCGATCTCGCTCAGAGCGGTGGGGCAGAAACCCCCTAAAGTCAGTCAGAATAATGCCCCATTTAATTTCTTTCTCCGCCTGAGCGTCAGTGATGCTTAGAGCTGCAATTGCGGGCCGCCGCTTTTCACCGGAGAAGCGTTATCGACTTGTTTTGACATAGCGCTACATTTTCGCTGCCTTAAAACATTGTTATTATTGTATTCATCACATTGCAGGCAAGCCACCGCAAGTGCTTTTTGGAAGCAGGGTGGCGGGCGGCACGTCCGGGAAACAAACAAAGTGAGGGTTGCCAACCTCCAGGGAGTGACTGGAGACCTCCTGGATTCACAACTGGGTCTCCAGCTACAGAGATCAGTTCCCCTGGAGAATATGGCTGCTTTGGGGGGGTGGACTTCATGGCATTATACCCTGCTGGGGTCCCTCCCCCTCCCCAAACCATGCCCTCTCCAAGTCCCCCTCCCCCAAGCTCCAGGGATTCCTCTGCCCAGGGCTGGCAACCGGTGTTCCCTCTAAGCTGAGTTAGTGTGAGCCAGCTCGGTTTTTTTCAGCACACGTTTGTCTCGGCTCAGGAAGGGATGGCTCCAGAGCAAACTCATTTCTGCAGTAGCTCACAACTTAATTGCCAGCAGTAGAATTTTTGCTCACAAGA
>NW_015194403.1:0-822 GCF_001447785.1 Gekko japonicus | reverse complement strand
ATGAGAGGAAAAACCTGAATTGATAGAAGTTTTCTAAAAATCTTATGCCCAGGTTTAAATAGAGCTTTCTGTTAGGTTTGCCACCTTCAGGTGGTGGCTGGAGATCTTCCACTATTACAACTGATCTCCAGAGATCAGTCCACCTGGGGAGAATGGCTGCTTTGGAAGATGGACTCTATGGTAATTATACCCCACTGAAGTCCCTCCTCTCCCCAAGCCCTGCCCTCCTCGGGCTCCACTCCTGAAATCTGGCAGCCCTTCTCACTGGGATTGCTTCCTCTCAGTGGAGATTCTCCATGGAGCTTTCATTGCTGCTGCAATTGCTTCTGTATTTGGAAGTGGCAACAGAGTTTCCCCACACTTTACTTGACTCAGCATCCCATGGATGCCATCCCCACATCACCAGCAGGCTTTTAAAAAAGTGTTAATGGACATATCACTATGTCGTTAACCTACAGTTACATGCCAATTGCCAATTTTAGCCTCTAGTGTTACGGCAGTTATGTTTGGTAACAGATATATTGCTGTACCTTAAGACTGGTAATAGATACATGGTTGCAGTTTAATGCTTTAACAGTCTCTGTTATCTGTCTTACAAAAGCCCCAGAGACCCTTCAGTGGTTTGGGAGGGAGGGAGAAATGGTAGCGATGGGAGCTGGGGAATGGGGCCCACATGGGTTGGACCTGCGTTCCCATCTACATGGTATGCAAATACATTTTGACTGTCATCTTTCCAAAAGGGTCCTGTCATATACTCCAAAAGATCATATTGAAGTAAAACCAGGGAAAACATTGATAGTGCACAATAGTGGGTAGTTGAGG
>NW_015194402.1:0-814 GCF_001447785.1 Gekko japonicus | reverse complement strand
GTGCTGGGAGTTAATAACGGGGTCGCTGACGCTGTCTTTTGAAAACAGATGGAGAGATTCCATCAGCGTATGCCAGCAGAGCTTATTTGAGGGTGGGTAAGCAGTTCCTGTCCTTCAGGGAGGGAGCTGGACTACGGCAAGTTTGGCCCATACCTATTCATCATTTAATGCATTTCTGTGTTAAATTAAGAGGGGAAGGCCTGTCAGCTCGTTCCATCAGGGACAAATTTTCTGCACTGCCTTATGCCAGCAAGGCTTCTGGGCATGTAGACAATATGGGCGATTTCTGTATCTGGAAAATGCTCGAGGGCTGGTCCAAGGAGAGCGGCAGGGTAGCTGTCACCAGAGAGCCTTTGACCCCAGCAATATTGAGGGGGCTCAGGAATCATTGCCAGACATTGTGCGCTGATGGCTATGAGGCTGCCCTGTTTCACGCTGCATCACTGGTTGCCTTTTTGGGGGCACTATAGATCAGCGAGCTGGTGGCTGGCTCATGGCAGGATGTATCAGGCCTAGCTCTTGACTCTTTCCAGATTGGGGCTGCTTCGACAGCAGCTGCTATGGGGTACCCAGGCAGTGAGATTCAATGGATAGGTCACTGGAAATCATGCTGCTACAAGGGATATGTCCGAAATTATGCTGTTAAATATTACGTTTGGGTTATTAATGATAGGCCGCGGGGCAAGACGTAGGGTCACCATCTGCGGCCACAGCATGGTCTTCTGGGCAGCTCATTGGGCCAGGAGGACATCCAGTGGTTCTCAGGCTGGCCTTAGTGAATGGGCGACTGTAGAGTGGTTGGGAAGGAGGGGCA
>NW_015194401.1:0-815 GCF_001447785.1 Gekko japonicus | reverse complement strand
CGTGGGGTGCCATGTGCTCCTCCTGGCCTGGGGTCTGGGGGGAGGCTGACAACAGGGGGTGTGGCCACCTCAGCATGCTCCGCCCCTCTCTGCCTGTCAGGGGAGTCGGCTGAAGCCCTGATTGGTGGGACCTGGTGGTGTTTCCATGAGCACCGGTGGTGTTGCCGGGCTCTCTGCACCTTTGAAACAACAGAGGTGTTTTTTCAATGTTCCTCTCTTCTGCTGGGCCGGCCTGGGACACACCCGCTGGCAGCCCTGCTCCCGCCCCCATCACTGGGTCTGCATCGGGGTCTCAGGATGGGTCTTGCAGCCGGTTCCAGGGCGGGCCGGACTCCCCTTTCCCCCCCCCCAAAAAGGTCCTCCTTCTGTTCCTTTGTCTGTTCGCAGAATTGAAATGACCGGCAAGGGAACGTCAGTTTCAGGCATTCAACTTTTCTTGTCCTGAAAGACCCCGGTTATCACCCTCCCCCCCCAAAAAAAGACCCCCCCACACGTCTGCTTCTATGGTGGGGGCCAAAGGTGTGCCTAGCGGGGTTGGGTTTTGGGGGGGGGGGGGGGGTAAAAGTGGTGCCTAACGGGGTTGTCAACCTCCCGGGGGGGGGGTCCTGAGGTCCTTCCAGGATTGCAACCTCCCTCCGGCCGACAGAGATCCGTTCCGGGGGCGGGGGAAGAAAAGGGGCTGCGCTCTCTCTATGGGGTTCCCATCTGAGGTCCACCCCCCCTCCCCCCGAAGGCCCAGGAATTTTCCATCCGGGAGGTGGCAACGCCAACAACAGCCATGGCCTGGCCATGTGCCCCCCCCCCCCCCCCCCCCC
>NW_015194400.1:0-845 GCF_001447785.1 Gekko japonicus | reverse complement strand
ACAAAGTTTAATTCTGGGTACAAGTTTCCGTCTGCACACACACTTCTTCATACTTCAGATTCTTCAGTGTCTGAAGAAGTGTGCATGGACTTGAAAGCTTATACCCAGAATTCAACATTGTTGGTCTGAAAGGTGCCACTGGACAAACTTTGTTCTGTTGCTTCAAACCAACATGGCTACCCACCTGAATCTATAAATAAATCTTCTTTGGGTGAGAGCCAGTTTAGTGTAATGGTTAAGTGTGCGGACTCTGATCTGGGAGAACCGGGTTTGAATCCCCACTCCTCCACTTGCACCTGCTGGATGACCTTGGGCAAGCCATAGTTCTTTCAGAGCTGTCCTTGACAGAACAGTTCTGGAAAGAGCTCTCTCAACCCCACCTACCTCACGGGGTGTTGGGAGGGGAAGGGAAAGGAGTTTGTAAGCCGCTCTGAGACTCCTGCCTCAGTGGTCTCCATGTTCTTCTCAGTCAGCACAAAACTTACCTCACGGCAGCAACCCCAAAGCCTTGGGTCCCCCAAAATCATAAGAGGCTGTGTTGGTCCCCTCAGTTCCAAGAAAGGGCCTGTCGCAAGCACAGTCTCAAAGTGATAATTGTGAGGTTGCACCGTCTATTGCAAATCGGCCCCGAAGATGGTTCAGTAACTGCTAGGTAGGCCTTCCCATTTATGGAGATCATGAATATGAATTGATGCCCAGTGGGAGAAATTCAGCAGGTGTAGCATCTACAAGTGGATATCTAGGAGAAGGAAAACCCAGATGGAATTTTGGCTCTTAAAAACGAAATTAAAAAGAAACCTTTCCCAGATTAAGTACTGTAATTTGTGGAAATCTCATTGAAATAG
>NW_015194399.1:0-816 GCF_001447785.1 Gekko japonicus | reverse complement strand
GGAGGGCCCAATCTTAAAATCAATAGATAAATGATATTAACATATAGATAATACAGGTTATCAAACATTCATGTATTTATTACAAATGATTTAAAAACAGTTATGGGCCCAAATATAGCCCATATGTACAGCATTCACAAACAGGACCTTCTGTGACCCAACACGTTTCGGCTAACTGGACTTCTTCAGCGGTCAAACGTACATAATATATGTAGGCTCAGTGCTGCAATAATAAAACAAGGTATTCATCAATACAGGATCAAATGAAAATTATATTATAATAGTTATCAGTGGCTCAAGGCTAAGGTGTACAATAGAGACCTCATATGCTATCGCCTTGTGTCCTAATCAGGTGCATATACCTTAGATGGTGCTGCAACACTATGCCTTCCTATTTTGGTCGGAAAGATACGAATTCAAATGCCATCTTCCGGGGGCCGCCACAACCAGCCTGCAGGAAAAGAAGGAGCTTGGCTCCACAGAACAATAGGAACCTCGGATCCTAGTTCCCCCCCTTGTCGACCAATAGGCTTATTGGCGGGAAATTCAAAACCTCCAATGGGAGTGGGAGGCACTGGGCCGGGGGTGTATATAGTTGGCCCTGCAGGGCCGTTGTGTGTCTTTTATGTTAAGTACGAATAAACGTGCGCAACTGCATGTCGTCGTCCGAGTCTTCCATGCGGCGAACCCAGTACTTTTCAATCTGCTCCCCCTTTCCAGCGTGTGTTGCAAAAGTGAACTGAAAGAGCTTCACAGGGGCTTGTTCCACAGTTCTTCAACATGTCCTGTTCCTGAGATTCAAGGGGACAGGAGGAC
>NW_015194398.1:0-831 GCF_001447785.1 Gekko japonicus | reverse complement strand
TATAGAAATCAAAAGTTAAATAAATTAAATAAATAAAAACACCTATAAGAACATAAGAGAAGTCATGTTGGATCAGGCCTAATGGCCCATCCAGTCCAAAACCCAGGGGCCATCAGGTCCACTAATGGGGCCAGAACTCCAGAATCCCTCTCATTGTTGTCCCCCAAGTACCAAAAATACAGAGCATCACTGCCCCAGACATAAGAACATAAGAGAAGCCATGTTGTATCAGGCCAATGGCCCATCTGGTCCAACACTCTGCATCACACAGTGGCCAAAATCCCAGTGACATTGGGAGGTTCGCCAGGTGGGCCAGAACTCCAGAAGCAATCCAACTGCTGCCACCAAGAAGACAGACCTTCACTGCCACAGACAGAGTGTTCTACCTAGACCTTGTGGCTAATAGCCACAGATGAACCTTTACTCCATATAAGAACAGAAGAGAAGCCATGTTATATCAGGCCAATTGCCCATCCAGTCCAACACTCTGTGTCACACAGTGGCCAAAACCCAGGTGCCATCAGGAGGTCCACCAGCAGGGTCAGAACTCCAGTAGCCCTCCCACTGTTTCCCCCCAAGCACCAAGAAGACAGGGCATCACTGCCCCAGACAGAGCTTTCCACCTATACCTTGTGGCTAATAGCCACTCATGGACCTCAACTCCATATGTTTATTTCTGGTGCATAGCCTGACTGTCCCTGTATGAACACTGTGACACATGGCCGATTTGGGCTATTGCCACCATTTGTACCCTCAAGTAAACCTTGGGAGATCTTACTATAATTGAGTGCTGGACATAGGAAATAGTTAAAGAAATACATTTATTGAGAT
>NW_015194397.1:0-811 GCF_001447785.1 Gekko japonicus | reverse complement strand
CAGCAGCTCCACCCTCTAGTCTCCTTTTCCCACTGCGGGGGGTGGGGTGGGAGGCACAGCAGATGCTCCTGTGAGCAATGTTCCCTCTAAACTGTGGAGTCCTGTGAGCAAAAATTCTACTTTGTGAGTTACTGGCATTAAAGCTGTGAGCGATCAGTTTGGCTACTGCATAAATTAGCTTGCTCTGGAGCCATCCCTTCCTGAGCGAAGACAAAAATGTGTGAGCCGGAGGCTAAAAAACGGTGAGCTAGCTCACACTAACTCAGCTTAGAGGGAACACTGCCTGTGAGTAGGGTTGTCAACCTCCAGGTGGAGCCTGGAGTTCTGCTGGGATTAGAACTGATTTCCAGGCTACAGAGATCAGTCCCTCTGGAAGAAATGGCAGCTTCAAAGCTGCTGAGCTCCCTCCCCTCACCAAACTCCACTTTCCCCAGGCACAGGGTTGCCAGGCGCAATCATCGCACTGGCTGGGGGATTTGGAGGGTGGGTCCAGGAGTGGGCAGTGATGTCCCCAATGTGATGATATCACGCGGAAGTGACATCATTGTGTTGGCAACGTCAGGGGCGATGCTTTGCTTTTTGGCCAGACTTTATGGTTAAAATTGGGCTCAAACCAGAAAGCTTTGCCCAAAAAGCACAGTGTCACCGCGCAACATTACGACACGATAACGTCACTTCCATGTGATGTCATCGGGTCGGGGACGTTGCCATGTGATGTTGTTGTTTGGGGGCAGGCCAGCAGCAGGCAGCAGCAGGCAGAAGCCCTTAAAACTGGGGGATCGCCCGCCCAGACCGGGAGTCTGGGAACCCT
>NW_015194396.1:0-808 GCF_001447785.1 Gekko japonicus | reverse complement strand
ACAGGGTTGTTGTGAGGATAAAATCAAGGGCGGGGAGAACGACGTTGGAAACTGCTCTGGGTCCCTATTGCTGAAAGAAGCAGAGTATAAATATCTAAAATAAATATCTAAATATCTGAAATAAATAAATAAAAATCTCAATGTGGTAAGACTCAGAATCCTTTATTTTCCAGTGCTTGGATATTGGCAGATCACGAGAAGGGAGGGCAGGAAGGGTTGCATCAGTGCTTAGTTCTTGTGGCCCTTTCTTGTACGCCCAGGGAAATGCTGATCGCCACTTTGGGGTCAGGAAACAATTGTTCTCCAGGTAGGGTTGCCAGGTCTGGGTTGGAAAATACCTGGAGACTTTGGGGGTGGATCCAAGAGAGGGCGGGGTTTGGGGAGGGGAGGGGCCTCAGCATAGTACAATGCCATAGGGTCCACCCTTCAAAGCAGCCGTTTTCTCCAGGGGAGCTGATCTCTATCAGCTGGATATCAGTTGTAAAAGCGGGAGGTCTCCAGGCCCAGCCTGGAGGTTGGCAACCCTATCTCCAGGCCAGTTTTGGCCAGGGGTTCCCCCCCCCCCTCTTCTGGGCATAGAGCAGGGGTTAATTGGTGTGAATTTCCTGCATTGTGCAGGGGGTTGGACTAGATGACCCTGGAGATCCCTTCCAACTCTATGATTCTATGATTGCACTCTGCATGTGAAACCTGAAATAAGCCATAGCTAGATTTTCCCATGAGGAGAAGGCAGCCCAACAGGTGATTGATTGCCACACAGCAAGGACAGTATGATAGCTATAGGGTTGCATTTACTGCTTGCATTCAA
>NW_015194395.1:0-826 GCF_001447785.1 Gekko japonicus | reverse complement strand
CACGTCCAGCAACAGTACATCGGTCACATCGCCAGCCAACACGCCTCCTTGGATGGCAGCCCCGATGGCGACGGCCTCGTCTGGATTCACCGCTTTGCTAGGGGCACGGCCAAACATGTCCTGCACAGTCTGCTGCACCTGGAGGGACATGGGGGGCGCATGCACTTGCATTAACGTCACACCTGCAATTCGTCCCATGGTTTGCCAGGGTTTCAACCCACATTTTATTCTCCAGTGCTAAGAAGGGGTTTTGTATACACAATTGTAATGATATGCAGAACGACCCTTGGACTGATGGGGGGGGGGGAGCGGTCATTTCCTGTGTCCAGAGGAAGAAAACCTATGGAGTTCTGCACGGGTGGGGCAGAACTACAGCCCTTCAGTCTAAAGGCCCTCAAGCATCAGACAAGGGGACAGCCTAGAGACTTTAGCAATGAGGTCGAAGCCTCTTGGGTGTCCCCCACGGAACTGAGAGCAGGAAGACAAAAGGAAAGCCACATCCTCTTTCAAGCTCAGTTATGGGAAATAAGCTGAAGAGACTGCAAAAGAATCAAACCGCATCATCACCTTAACGGTAACGTGCTTAAGACCCACCCCCTCCCTTCTGTGCCCAATCAACACATTCCATGAAACACATTTTAAAAAGAATTCAGCAAAAGGTCCAAAGTGCCCGGCTGATCCCATGCCCTTCTGACCGGTCTTCCCACATAGCTGGTCAGGTCAGCGCATGGAAGGAAGTGCACTGTCCCCTATCAGTGAAGCAGTGACTCAGTTCAGAAGCCTGCATGCATAGATACGAAGTGGGGGAAGAAATCACAAAGTCATA
>NW_015194394.1:0-826 GCF_001447785.1 Gekko japonicus | reverse complement strand
AAGAATGGAATGCTATTTAGGAGTTGCAAAGCCACTGAGAGCGAAGTTTAGTGTGATTCACAGCCCTTATCAGCTAGCTCTCCACATGCGAGCCCAGGAAGAGACCCAATGTTTCTAAGGTTCCCAGTGTTCTGAAGACAAGATAAACAAGCGTAATTACTGACACTACTGAGAGTGTCACTGAGTCAAATACTGCTTTGTACCAATTAGAGACTCTTTAATGTGTAAACTATATGTGATGTCATTTGGGGTATAAGACCTTCTGTCCTTCCTGGTTACAGCAGAATACAGTTTTGGAATTGCTGCATTGCTAAGGTACTCAGCCCCCTGTATTCCCTGTTTTAAATGCATTAAACAGATATTCATCTAACTCGTTGGACTCCGACTGTGTGTTTCCAATTTGGCAACGGGAGCACGCAGGCACAAGATTTGTGTATCATCACCAGAGCTTTAGGAACTCCATAGGAGGAAGATGGGGAGAGAATTTCAAGACAGAAGGCATAGTGCCCACCTGGCAGCACAGCACTGGCCCCGCCCCAACAGTGAGGATGAATGCTTGTAGGAGCAGGACTGAGGCAGCTGGCATGTGCATGACATAGTGCAGGCTGCTGAGCAGTGTGGTGCTTAAAAGCAACAGAGAAGGGAGTGGCTGTGTGAAAGCAACTCATTCCTTAAGCAACTGACCTTGCTGCTTCTGCTTTTGATTGTCCTCTTAATCTCTGACCCTGGCCTGTACCTTTGTATCATTGTTCTTGGATTGCCCTTCAGGCTTGAAGCAGTGAGTATTGCCCACCCTGTGCCTGAACCTTGAAACTTTATTTTGATG
>NW_015194393.1:0-823 GCF_001447785.1 Gekko japonicus | reverse complement strand
AAAGCAGATAGCTAGAATGTGCTTCTCTCACACATTTCGCAGTCAGTACTCTCAGTCTAGCTGTACAGATTGCATGCAAATTCAGTACAAGTACAGTTCTAAAGAAGAAGGGAGCCAAACCATGAAGAGGGATTCTTGTACAGGAAAAACAGTTCTCAGATCCATATCCTAGACTTCCTGCTGTCACATTATCCTATGAAAGACCCAATCCTATGGACATTTACTCTGAATTAACTCCCCATTGAACTCAATGGGATTTCCCATTGATGTCCTTTTGGATTACTGCCCATGGGAGTTCACGAAAACCATGATTTATTTAATGAGCACAGCACCACCAAAATGCATGGTGTGTTAAAGAATACAAGATGAGGGCTTCCGGTTTATGGTGACCCGCAGGCAGACACATGTCCCAGACGTCCCGGGGATGTAAATTGCACACCAGCGTGTGGGAGGGGGTCCGACGGGTCTTGGTAAAAGGCTCCCAGCCAGGGGGCTTTTGAGGGGCGACCTCTTCGATGGCTGAAAGCCAGAGAATTAAGGCGCCCTTCCGCCCCGAAGGTCCTGCCGCTGAGTGACCGCATGGTACGAGTGCTGCTGACCGGGACAAGCATTGGAGATCGGGCGAAAAAAATGACAACGAGCGAGGCCGAATGGCCAACAACGAACTGTGAGTCGAGTTGAAGCGAGCATGAAGATATAAAAAGAAGCTGCCCCCCAAAGAGCGACGGGAAAGCGAGCGGGGGAGGGGTCTCTCCCAAAAGCATAGACGGAACACAGACGGAAAGAGGGGGGATTGGAAAAATAAGCGACTAAAACTGTTTTA
>NW_015194392.1:0-812 GCF_001447785.1 Gekko japonicus | reverse complement strand
TATGGGCCCCCAAATAGGTTGCCCCCATCTCTATTGTTTTCCATTGGGGGGAAAATGTCAATTTTACCACTGTGTTTTTAGTGGGCTTGGGGAGGAGGGGGTTTGAGAGTGAGGCACCAAATTCACACTGTAGCTGCTAGAGCCTCTCCCCACGTGAACTCCCAAGTCTGAAACATTGAACTAGTGGTTCCAATTTTGTGGGCACCGCAATAGGTCGCCCCCTCTTTCCTCCATTCTTTCCTAAGGGGATAAAAAAAACCCTAACCCAGACGGCAGACACACAGCAAGGCAGGCAGGCAGGCTGGCTCCCAGCAGTCAGAATCTCCCCGAGAATCCAGGGAAAGTGTACTGTTGGGAGGTTTCTTCTTTGCCAGGAGCCAAACACTGCAGAACAAGCGCCACAGTGGCAGTACAAGTGCCACACAGAAACCCAAGAGGACCAGCGTCAAACCAGAGAATCTCTGTTTTGCAAACCGGGGTGGGGGTGGGGGGCTTTCTGAAAGGACAGCAGAGTCAGTGCATTGAATGCAGTAGTGCCAACAGAGCGGCAGAATCCTGTGCCTGCCGGCGCCAACCTGTATGGTTTTACTGCATTCAAAAGCTTCAAGCTAGGCAATTGCCCTCTCCCCCCATTTGATGCAGACCAGGGGAAACTGGGAAGCCAAGGGTTGGTGGCAGAGTGTTCCACACGGCCTTCTCTAACGTCTCTCCCTGACACCACCCTGGCTTGTACTTCACCGGTAAGATCAGATAGACTGCTTGGAAGTCTCCAAAGAATAAACTGCATGGCATGCTCCAAATGAAGAAGGTGC
>NW_015194391.1:0-834 GCF_001447785.1 Gekko japonicus | reverse complement strand
TTACAGGTAAGCAACCTGTTTTTTTCAGTCTCATAGCCAGTTTGCTACAATCAGGAGCTAGGATGTGTTGGAAATTTTAAGAGTTGCAGGGTATACGTTTCCCCCTGGGTTTTCCAGGTGGTCTTGTGAATAAACAAAGAAGCATAGAAGTTTTGTTTGGCTGTTGTTGAGCCCACCTCACATAACATCCATGAATATGCCTTTATAGGATTTGAGTTAAGACAGCTTTCAAAATTTGTCAACATTTGAATTTTCCAACAGTCGTGTCTTAGGCCAGCTTCTTCTCCACTAGCGGCTGAGTGTTGTGATAGTTTCTGGTAGGGTTCCCAACTCTGGATTGGGAAATTCCTGGAGATTTGGGGGTGGAGCTTAGGGAGGGGAGGGACCTCAATGGGGTATACTAGCACTGAGTCCACCTCCCAAAGCAGCCATTTTCTCCAGGGGGACTGAACGTTTTAGTCTGGAGATCAATTTTAATACCAGGAGATCCCCAATTCTCAGCTGAAGGGTCCCAGGTTCAATCACTGGCACCTCCAATTTAAAGGATGAGGGAGTGGGTGATGTGGAAGACTTCTGCCTGAGACCCCTGGACCTGGAAGGTGGCAACCCTAGTTCCTGGCCATGGATCTCCATCTCCCCACCCCACTCCTATTCTCTGTTGTCCTTTATGACAATCTTGGCCATCTTTGCCATTTGGTTGATTCGTTGAGAGTGTCCAAGCAAGGCAACGGAGAAACAGAGCAGCCTTTTCTAGCCACATGCCTGTGACCCTAGAAAAGGAAAACACTCTGGAAGAAACTAGTCACCAGTGAAGTGCAATGGGATGAAATAAGT
>NW_015194390.1:0-827 GCF_001447785.1 Gekko japonicus | reverse complement strand
GATTTATCAATGACCGAATGTGAAGCAAACCCATGAAGACAGTTTCAGAGCGTAGCCACGTTGGTGTGCAATAGAACAGCTGGATTTGAGTCGAGTGGCACCTCAGTTTTTTCACAAAATCAGAGCAATGAAACCCACCAGGGCTGAATAGGGACACTGGATTCTTATCTCACTAGAGATGCTAATTTTCTGCCCCTAAGCATTTCTCCCCTGCTCTAATCAAGCTGATCACATCTTGCATCTTACCTCTGCATCTTGACACTTTTCCTCGCAACACCGCTCCCAATTTAGAATTATAGTGTTGGAAGGGCTCATAGAAGCCATCTAGTCCAACCCCCCCACCCAATGCAGAATCAGCCTAAAGCTTCCCTGACACCTGCTGAAGACTGCCAGTGAGGAGGAGCTTACCACCTCCCTAGACAGCTGATTTCACTGCTGAACTACTTTTACCAGGGTGGGGGGATCCTAATATTCAGCTGGTACCTTCCCACCCGTAATTGAAACCCATTCTTGTGAGCCCTAACCCCTGCTGCCAATAGACACAGCTCCCTGCCCTCTAAGTGACAGCCTTCAAAAATTCCAAGAGAGCAACCATGTCTCCCCTCAACCTCTTCTACAGACTGAATAGCCCTGGGTCCCTCAGTCTTTCCTTGTAGGGCTTGGCCTCCAGGCCTCTGATCATCCTTGTCACTCTCTTCTGCACCTGCTCCATTTTCTCCACATCCTTTTTGAAGTGAGGCCTCCAGAATCGCACACAGTACTCCAGGTGCAGCCGGACCAATGTGGTATACAGCGAGGCTATGACATCTTGCTATCTGGATGTTATG
>NW_015194389.1:0-834 GCF_001447785.1 Gekko japonicus | reverse complement strand
TGTTGTTTTTACTTAGCAACACTAGTGACAATATAACCGAGTCAGTGGCAAAAATTTTACATGTCGCCGTTTTTATACGAAGCAATATACTGTAACCTTGGGATATTTTAACTTGTAATATTTATGTATTTGCTTAATGTTCTCCTTTACAATGCCAATAAAGAGATGATGATGATGATGATGATGATGATGATGATGACGACGACGAGGACGACGACGACGACGATGATGATGATGATGATGTGAGACAGGATGCTGGACTAGATCGACCACTGGTCTGATCCAGTAGTTCTCTTCTGACGTTCTTACAGCTCTGGGGCAATCAATAACACTCATCTTCATACTTTGAAAAGTAAGGGTGGGCCTCCCCAAATTTCCGAGCAGAAGATATTAATGAAAATTGATCTTTTGGGTCATGATTTCTGGAATGGTGCAGATGAATCTGGGATTTTTTGGCATTACAAAAAGTACCCCTTTGAAACATCTGTGTTCTTTTCCATGTTCCACTGCTTAGCATCTTCTGCCCCCAAACGTCCACCCATCTTGACTTATTATAAAGTGTCCTCCACCTGAGCATTTCTGTTTTGCACATTCTGTGACAGTTATAGAAGTGTGGGAGCCTTACTGAACAGGCTGTTCTACTGTTCTACCAGATGGGAGCGATCGTGTTCCCCTTGGGGGTCTCCGTGCCTTCACCCCATCACGTGGTTTAAGCTCGCAAGTGGCCAAGAGAGCAGTGGCCCAAGCTGCACAATCATCTGAAATATCTTCCCCTCTTTAGCAATCCCTTCCTCTGGTTTTAGGGCCCAGGTGGAAACTGCCACTGCTCAAGGT
>NW_015194388.1:0-884 GCF_001447785.1 Gekko japonicus | reverse complement strand
TCAAAGTCCCAGAAAACTCAGTGTTTCATGGAGGAAACACAGATCAGTTTAATCCCTGACATCTCCATTTTTAGAGGGATCTCAGCTCAGAGGAGTTGGAAAAGACCTTTCTCTGCCACAGGGATGAGCACAGACCAGAAAATCGCGGTTTGGTTTGTGCACGATTTGTGCACCAGTTTGGTGTAGTAGAGCCAGCGTGGTGTAGTGGTTAACTGCGTGGACTCTAATCTGGAAGAGCCGGGTTTGATTCCCCACTCCTCCGCTTGCACCTGCTGGGTGACCTTGGGTAAGCCATAGTTCTGGCAGAGCTGTTCTTGAAAACAAGCAGTTTGTGTCAGAGCTCTCTCAGCCCCACCTCCCTCACAGGGTGTCTGTTGTGGGGAGGGGAAGGGAAAGGAGTTTGTAGGATGCTCTGAGAGTCCCTTGGGTAGTGAAGGGCGGGGTATCAATCCAATCTCTTCGTCTTCTGGATTACCGAACCGGTTCAAATATAGAATGCCCAGTTCAACCCCACGCACTCTGCAGGAGCATCGCCGAAAGACAGCCCTACACAGAATCGTAGAATGTTAGAGTTGGAAGGGACCTTGCAGGCCATTTAGTCCAACCCCCTGCACCCTGCAGGAGCATCACCGAAAGAGAGCCCTACACAGAATCATAGAATGTTAGAGTTGGCAGGGACCTTGCAGGTCATCCAGTTCAACCCCCTGCACTCTGCAGGAGCAGAGCCGAAAGAGAGCCCTACACAGAGTCGTAGAATGTTAGAGTTGGAAGGGACCTTGCAGGTCATCCAGTCCAACCCCCTGCACTCCGTAGGAGCATCGCCAAAAGAGAGCCCTACACAGCATCGTAGAATGCTAGAGTTGGATGGGATCTTGCAGGTCATC
>NW_015194387.1:0-940 GCF_001447785.1 Gekko japonicus | reverse complement strand
TAACCAGGGCCAACCCTGCTTATCTTCCTAGATAGCCTGGAACATCCAGGTCAGGATTCTTATTACTGTTTTTCCACTTCTTCTTCTTCTTTTTAATTTTTGGCTTTGGCTCTCTGTTTTCATGGTTAGCTTCGTAGCTCCCTTTGAATCGCTCATGCCTACGGCACATTTTATATGCAGTGAATACGGGTGTGTGGGTGTGTATATATCGATATCTATCTTTCTGTCTACATATACATATGCATATAAAGAATTCTGTCTTTATACAACGTAGGAGCAAAATCAAAACAGAGATGTTCAGTCTTCGACAGCAGAGAGAAGAAATTCAAAATCGTCCCTGGAGAAACTAAGCAGCGACTTCTTTGCTGGTGTGAGGCAAGACGCAGCACACTGCAATGGGAAAGGTACTAAGAACATAAGAACATAAGAGACGCCAATGTTGGATCAGGCCAAAGTTCCATCCAGTCCAACACTCTGTGTCACACAGTAGCCAGAAATACCAGGTGCCATCAGGAGGTCCACCAGTGGGGCCAGGACATTAGAAGCCCTCCCACTGTTGACCCCCCCCCAAGCACCAAGATGACAGGGCATCACTTGCCCCAGAGCCCCTATCTATACCTTGTGGCTAATAGCCACTGATGGACCTCTGCTCCATATGCTTATCTAATTCCCTTTTGAAGCCGTCCATGCTTGTAGCCGCCACCACTTCCTGTGGCAGTGAATGCCATGTGTTAATCACTCTTTGGGTGAAGAAGTACTTCCTTCTATCCGTTCTAAATTCTATCTAAATTCTATCTTCTATCCGTTCTATTCCGCACGTGCTCAGAGATGCACCCGTTCCTTCTTTTCTGTGGCCGCAATCGGCCTACAGAGCGCCCCCTGGCTGGAAGTCGAGTCAAGTCACTGCCCTTTGGAAGTCTGCCTCCAACTCATCAGATTC
>NW_015194386.1:0-843 GCF_001447785.1 Gekko japonicus | reverse complement strand
ATATCGTCTGTCTGAAATTCCTCATGCTTGCTTTCTTTAAGTATTCGAAGGGCTGTCAGAGGACAGGGAGCTGTTCCTTGGCAGCAGAGGACAGGACTTGCAAGAACGGGTTCAAATTAAGGGCGGGAAGGTACCCGCTGGAACTTAGGAAAAACCTTTTTACAGTAAGAGCTGTTCAACAGTGGAATCAGCTCTCTCGGGAGGTGGTGAGCTCCCCCTCACTGGCAGTCTGTAAGCAGCGGCTGGACAAACGCTTGTCAGGGATGCTCTAGGCTGATCCTGCATTGGACTAGGTGGCCTCTTTGACCCCTTCCCTGCAATTCTATGATTCTAATCTGCATCCTGTGTACACGCAGTTCCAATAGTTATGGAGAAGTAGAAAAGTGGCCCTTCTGTACAGGATTTAAGAAACATTTTATATAAGAAGTATTTTATATTTCTGTGCATTTCAAACTCTAGAACATGAGAACATAAGAGAAGCCATGTTGGATCAGGCCAACGGCCCATCCAGTCCAACACTCTGCGTCACACAGTGGCCAAAACCCAGGTGCCATCAGGAGGTCCAGCAGTGGGGCCAGAACACCAGAAGCCCTCCCACTGTTGTTCCCCCCCCAGCACCAAGAATACAGAGCATCACTTCCCCAGACAAGTGTTCCAAATGTTTCAACGTTTCAATTGCTTGCTGCCTCCTGGACCCCAACTTCGGTAGAAAGGTGGCACACCAGTGTTTTAGATAAATGAACAAATAAGCATGGTAAGAAAACATAGCAAGGGACGTGTCTAATGCTGCCATGAATCTTTCCACCCGTGATTAAAGAAGAATAGGAGATTGGATTTATACTC
>NW_015194385.1:0-819 GCF_001447785.1 Gekko japonicus | reverse complement strand
TGCACCCGAAAAGGGAGGAGGGATTATCTTACATTTGAATACAAGTTACAGTTCTGTTTAATAATAAAAAAACCTTTTGGGGGTATAACAGTGTGTTTTTTGGGGGAGGGGCATCTTACATTCGGGGTGCGGAAGGGTACGGCTCACGGGACAAGCCGATCTCATCAGATCTCAGGAGCTAAGCAGTGCCGGGACTTGAATGGGAGGCCACTCAGGAAGGCTCTATGGAGGAAGGCCATGGCCAACAGCTCTGCTTCTCACTTGCCTTGAAAGCCCCCTTGCTGGGGTCGCCATAAGTCAGCTATGACTTAACGGCACTTTATACACACACACACCTTCCATTCAGGGCTGCCTTCCTTCTGCATAAATACAGCACTTTTTTCTTTATTTACAGGAGTCCATCTACGTTCCTAGTTCCTTACAGAGTACAAGGCAACAGGTCTCTGCCCTGATGCACTTACAATCTAGACTGCCTGCAGTGCCACCTCAAGCAGAGTTACGCGCTTCTATGCCCGTTGACCTGACTGGACTTAGAAGGGCACATGAATGCATGAGGCTGAATCAGACCCTTGGTCCACCAAAGTCAGTATTGTCCACTGAGACCGGCAGTGGCTCTCCAGGATCTCAGGCAGAGGTCTTTTGCATCCCCTACCACCTGAGCCTGTTAACCCAAGATGCCGAGGGCTGACCCTTCTGCATGCCAAGCGGATGCGCTAACACTGGGCCAGGGTCCCTCCGTCCAAAAAGTTCTCAAAGCCTGCTTTGTTCAGTCGTATGCCATTAACAACCCCAGTTCTCAAGGCAACAGACGTCCTGAAG
>NW_015194384.1:0-791 GCF_001447785.1 Gekko japonicus | reverse complement strand
CACAGCTTAGAGGGAGCACTGCTTGCAACACTGCAATACCCCTAAATATCCACTTTCCAAATATTCACCAGCTTTACTGTGATATTTCCAAAACTTAGTTTGACATGGTCCTCAGGGCAGTGGTGGACCTACATTTCAGGGACCCTGAACTGTTATGGGGGGCCCTTCTCTACCAGCAACAACGGGGCAACAACGGGGCAATAGTGCTGTAGGCCCCCGAGAAAATTTTGAAATTTGACCAATTACAGGGACATTTTGAGGCCATATGAAACGGCTATTAGAGCATATTCACAGGTCAGTATTAAGTACTTCAACCCACTGGCTTATGATTCTGTCACTAAGATAGCCTCATTTTAATAACAAACACTTAAAAAAAACCCTCCATCAATTTTGTTGACAAATTCGCTCACAAAAAAAAAAAAGTTGCGTCAGGGCCCTGCCAGGATTAGGGGCCCTGAAACTTAAGCTTCATTAGTTTCATAGTAGATCCGCCCCTGTTTCCGGGAAAGGTTGCAGTGAAAGAGCCTTTATATATCATGTAGATGGGAAGGTGCGTGTTTTTGAAGTTCCTACCCACCATTTTCCTTGCCTCAGTCCCTAGTAGCCGCCAGTTTCCTCAGTGCTGTAGGAAGGCTTTTAAAACATCAGTGCTTGGGAACATCACTAGAGTGTTTTAAGGTTGCATTAATCTATCTAAATTCCCAGTTTCCATTAAAAAAAATTGCATGTTTCTAGTCTGGACAAAGACTTCCAGTCCTGCAAGTAAAGAAAGAAGTCCTTTTCTCCATTTC
>NW_015194383.1:0-817 GCF_001447785.1 Gekko japonicus | reverse complement strand
AAAACAAAACAAAATCTAAGCCAAGGCTTCCACCCCCACTATTGATTCTTGTTTTGATAAAGTCCGATTAGGAACTAGAAAAGGGAGTCAAGAGAAAACTGGTCCATCTGGGATCTGAGGGAGGCTGGGAAGAGGCAGGCAGGAAATAAGACCTCCTTATCTCCAAAGCCCTAGACTCTGGAGCACTGTTATGCTAGAATTGGTGCATGATGAGGAAAGGTGTGGGGAGGGGGAGAAAGAGGCGAAGAGGAGAACCAGATGTTACTGATGGTTGAGCAATGAATACCCCAAGGACTCCATTGCCCAATCTTCAGCAGAAAGGTTTATGATAGAATTTCTTCAGCTTCCCCATTTGAAGGGTTTATCTTTTTTTGGGGGGGGGACATCTGCAGGGAGACTTCTGCAATCCCCTCAAAATTGTTGAGATCACAGATTTTAGGTCAACCCACACCCGTGTCTAGCAGCAGCTGCTGTCGGCTGATTTCACTGATTCCTCACTGTATCATAACAGACGGAGGAGCCGGTAATGTCTCCCAGGCGCGTCCCTCCAGGGATTGAGAGGAAAAAGTTCACCAAGCTTTCTTTTTTCCCAGCGAAAAGTTTCCTTTTCATGCATCGATGAAGGGCGGAGGAAGGAGAAGGTGAGCTATCCTTTCTGTCCAGGGTAGGGTTTCCAGCCTCCAGGTGGATAGAGGCAAAGAAACACCAAGTGCACAGCCCTTGCAAGCAGTTAACTGCAATGCATCAAGAATTATATTTTTCTTTTGTGTGATGTTTCTAAATTATACTTTAGAATTTTAGATGTTTCTAAATTATA
>NW_015194382.1:0-840 GCF_001447785.1 Gekko japonicus | reverse complement strand
TCTAGGAGTGATCAATAAGCTGCTGGGGCAACCACCTGATCTCTTTCTGCTGCGGATCCGTTGTCAAAGCGGGAGATCTCCAGGCCCCACCTGGAGGCTGGCAACCTCTTGTCCCACCCTTCTGGAGTCATTTTGGACCAGCAGGGGTTAAGGAAAGCGCGAGAGTTCTGCATTTCCATTCCTAAAATATTGTTCTGGAGTGTGTGTGATGCATCACACTACTTGGGGGGGGGGGTTGTTGTTGTGCAGTTCTGTTGTTTGTTAAATGCCCTGGAGGCATTTTGGCCTGGAAGAGTTTTTAAAAGCGCGAGAGTTCTGCATTTCCATTTCTAAAATATTGTTCTGTCTGTAACGCTTACCATTTTTTTAAAAAAAATCACAGTTTATTAATGTTTATAGTGAACGATGATACAAAATATTAATTTTCCAACAGTCTATTACATGACTCAGCCCCTTTATTAATAGAAAGTATTCTCCGGTTCATCCACAGACTCCTGTTATATCTAAATGCTAAAGGAGGATCCCTTTCTGTTCTGACCACTGTTACCTTGTGCTGCCCCTTACGTTTGATTCCATTTAGTTTCCTAGAGCCTTCTTCCATATTGGTATTAATTACAGTACATACATGAACACAACATTGGACGTTCTTCGGTTGACTATTTGCTGTATTCTTCGAAAAGGCCAAGTTCACCTAGAAAAGAAAAGAGAACCAAATGGGCTGCCTCTCCTCCACTTGGAAAGGACCTCGGCCTCCCCTCCTCCTTGCAGAACTATTGCTCCTTTGGTGCCCCTCCCGGCTTTCACCCATAGGTCCCCTGAATTCCTGCCTTGCAAGAGAGA
>NW_015194381.1:0-828 GCF_001447785.1 Gekko japonicus | reverse complement strand
ATTTATTTATTAAGCTTATATCCCACCCTTTCACTTGGGCTCAGGGCGGCTAACTCTCTGCTACAGTCCATCGCCACAGTTTGATCAGTCCCTCCCTCCTTGCTTTCGCATTTGCTTAAAACGTCAGGAGATAGGGTGTTCCCTCCCCCCTTCCTTTATACGCTTGTAGTGGAGGGACTTCACTTCTTGGCTTTAGTATCTCGTTTCAATGACAGCTCACTCATCAATCCTTGAATCGATTCAGCCAGGTCCTAAAACGGCCCCTGGGATCACGCCAGGCAGATAAAATCGCTAAATCTCCAAATATTTGTTCCGGTGGTTGCTTCTAATCCAATACTGGGAATCAGGGTAGGACCTTCAGGGCAGAGAGTAGACCCCCTGTATCGGCTACTGGCTGGAGGTAGGGCTCTCCAAAGCCCCCTGGCTAGAAGCCCATTGCCTATGGGCTTCCTGGGGGAGCGAGCACCATCACGCTCCCTCCTAATCCCCGATTCATGGCACACGTCTCTCGGAGGACCCCAGAGACGCCGAAATTGTTCAAAGCGTCAAAGACCGGCAATTAATACTATCTTAGAATTGCCAGAAGGTAAGACATGCTGTTAGTCTTGTTTATCTTGATGCTTCAGTTGACCAGATAGTGACCTTCCATAATTAGTTGCTCAAAACAGCAGCAAAGGTAAAGTCACTATACAAATTAACTGTCTCTTCATGGGGAGCAAACATGTAAACATTGCAGATAACCATCAAATTTAGTTGCTTTAAAGAGTCTATAAATAGTATTTCTGCCTGCACCCATTCTACTTACATTAGGTTAGAGTAGATGCTGGG
>NW_015194380.1:0-823 GCF_001447785.1 Gekko japonicus | reverse complement strand
TTGAATGTGTTGTTTTTGCTGTTTTTATGCCTCAGCAAGTTTTTTATTACTTGTTTTACTAGCGGTAATTTTTTTAATGGTGGTATGCTTATAATTTTAGTGTGCTGTTTTTAGCTTGGGAGCTGCCTCAAGCAACTCTCTGGAGAGGCAGCATATAAATTTTCTATTATTATTATGTTTTGCTTTGTTGTAGGTATTTATCGAATCCAGTTATCTCTTAAAAACTACCCGTTCATCTAAACCCTTTATCATACGTTTTATGTTGTTTCTGTAGCTCCTTCAAGTTTAGCACTGATTCCTACTTGCTTTTGGTTGTGGTTGCTGTTGTGTATTTTGCTATTTATGATGATTCATCTTATAAAGATGTTACTGGTGTCCCATTTTATGATTTATGACACATCTGATGTGATGTCAAAGCAAAAGAAAAAAAATGCTATAAATAGCTGGACCGCATGAACGGGATTTCAGACATGACCATGACTCTGCACTTCTGCTTTTAGCATGAACTCAGCGCCAGAAGAGAAACACAAGAGATTCATGAATGAAGATTTGGGGACTGAGATAGAAGCCATCAGCAAATGGGGTGTTACTGCTTCTGCTTTCCGGCCTCCTATCTACTGTGATTAGAGGCAACATAGTTGAGATTGCATGCAACCTGGCATGAGATGAAAACAAAGGCCTTGCTGTGCTGGCCCAAACCACATGCCCTACCAACAACTAACATTGTGGACAGGCAACGGACAGTAGGGTTGGGGGCAAGGATAGGGGGGCATGGTGTCAGCTGCTCTTCTATGAAGGGTTGCCAGCCTTCAGGTGGTGGCTG
>NW_015194379.1:0-832 GCF_001447785.1 Gekko japonicus | reverse complement strand
ATTTAAGGTCTAGTGCGAAAAGGACCACTGGGTCCCAAGCTGAACTCTGATAAAACCAGGGATGAGATCCAAGTGCAGAAAGGACCAATGAATACCTACTCAATATTGCAACCAAATCCAAACCAACAGAAAAGCAATCTATACTTCCTTGAGAATACTACTATTGAATCTATTGTATGCTACAAGCATGATACGAACTGCTGCCTACTGTAAGAACACAGAATATCGGTTAAAGGTTGGTTTGCTCTATGAGGCAAGGAATGCAGACTTCTGGGGACTTCAGCTAAAAGCACAGATTACAGTGCTGGATCATCACTGGGTCAAACATTCCCCTCAATTCTTTACTCAGCTTTCACAGACATGGCTACAGTCAGGCTCATTCACATTTCACCTTTTCCCCACTTTAAGTGGAAGCCAATAAAATACGTGTACCTGGGAGATAAGATATACCGAAGAAACACGTGCAATTCCCTTAATAAAAACCGTGAACTGTGAATACTGAGCTATCGCACAGAAGTAATGCATGATGTTACTCTAGCTTTAGAGAGGTATTGAGAAAGTACAATTTAAATTAAAACAAACTTGGAGTCCAGTGGCAGCAACAACATTTTCCACTTCCGTGAGTCAAAGTTCACTTCATCAGATACAAAGATATGGTTTGTATCTGACAAAATGACCTTCAAGACCAACAAAATTGTTCAGGGTATAAGCTTCCATGAATCAAAGCTTACTTAATCGGATGCAAAAATATGATTTGTATTTGACAAAGTGACCTTTGACTCACAAAACTTTATACCCTGGGCAAATCTTTGCTGGTCTTGAAGATGCTACT
>NW_015194378.1:0-835 GCF_001447785.1 Gekko japonicus | reverse complement strand
GAAGGGGTAAATCCAATGTGAGATAGAGGGATGTGTGTGTGTGTGTATGGTGTACTGGATTCGCTTCAAAGTGCTGGTTCTTACCTTTAAAAGCCCTATATGGCCAGGGTCCGGCCTACCTAAGGGGCCGCCTTTCCCCGCATGTTCCCCCAAGGGCACTACGTTCGGGGAGCCAAAATCTCCTGGATATTCCAGGCCCCAAGACCCAAACTTGCTGGGACCAGGACCATGGCGTTTTCAGTGGCGGCTCCTACCTGGTGGAATGAGCTCCCAGAAGAGATGCGGGCCCTGCGGGACCTTGTACAGTTCCGCAGGGCCTGTAAAACGGAGCTCTTCCGCCAGGCTTTCAAGTAGGAGCCGCCGCCACCATTATTCCATCAACGCCTTTCCATCACCGCACTCTACCACCGCTGGTGCGGGTATCATCGGGGGTGCGGGACATCCCTAGTGGACGACAGGGTTGTGGGGACATATATTGCTGTTGTGGTTCAGCTGTAACACCTTCAGAACAGCACCTTGGTTTTATGATCCGGAGTGAGTATTGGAGCACCGGCATTTTATTTTTTTACTAATTTTAATTAACTGTAGTATTCTGTATTTACTGTATTTATATTGTTTTTATTGTTATAATCTGGCATTTGCCCTTGTTAGCTGCCCTGAGCCTTTTTTTGAGGGGGGGATACAAATCCAAAGAATAAAAATAAATAAATATAAATTTGGGTCATTTTAAAAAAAAGACATGTAAATGAAAATAACCTTAGAGGGACAAGGGAGATGTTGACCACAAGCAGAAATATAAGGTTTTGGGTGAGAGGGTGAGAAAGAGAATAAGAGA
>NW_015194377.1:0-850 GCF_001447785.1 Gekko japonicus | reverse complement strand
GAACCTTTACCTTTACCTTTTACCTATATCTTGTCCTTAGTGCAGGGGTGTCAAACTCATTTGTTATGATCAATCACATGCAAAACAATGCCCCTTCCTTTTCCTCTCAATTGCAGTCAATCACAGTCAAACAATGCCCTTTCCTCTCTCAAGCAGCCAGGAATCTGCAAAAACTCCAAGCGCTTCCACACACTCCCAGACCAGTTCTCCCACCAAAATCCTCAGCTGGATCCTCTCTGCTGAAAGCAAATAAAAAACCACTCACCCCTCTGGCTCCTGCTCCTGCTCCTGCTCAGAGCTCAGCTGGGTCTCCTCAATCCTGAGTATGCTGTTCAGGTGTGTATCTGTAAGCTGCAAACCTACGATGATGCAGCAGCAGCAGCAGAACTGGAAGAAGAAGCAGAAGACAGCCAGTTCCACTGCGGGCCTGAGAGAAGCCCTCCGGGGGCCTGATCCGGCCTCTGGGCTGCATGTTTATTTATTTATTAAATTTATACCCCGCCCTCCCAGCAATAGCCGTCTCAGGGCGGCTTCCAAATAAGTAATATACTAATCTCTGCCATAGGGTTTTCCAGGCAACAGACGCTTGGAGGTGGTTTGCCATGGCCTGCCTCCTCGTAGTGACCCTGGACTTCCTTGGTGGTCTCCCACCGAAATACTGACCAGGGCTGACCCTGCTTAGTTTCTGAGATCTGGTGAGATCAGCTAGCTTGAAACATCCAAGTCCAGGCATGTCATTGTTATTTACATACGCAGTGTATATGGCTACGACACACATCGACACACATCTGTGCATTTCTGCTGTGTGCTTGCGCACTCCTTTTGCTTCTTTGAGGCACATTCCATGATA
>NW_015194376.1:0-833 GCF_001447785.1 Gekko japonicus | reverse complement strand
CCCAGGGCCCTGATTTCTAATTGGAGCTCCTTCCACTGGGTAGGCGCCAGGGCAGAAGAAGCCCTGGCCCTCCTTGAAGCAAGTCAGACATCCCTGGGGCCAGGAAGCCCCAGGAGATGTTGATTAATTGATCGTAAGTTCCTTCGGGGCTCAAATGGGGAGAGGTCGTCCCGAAGATCCATGCTGGTGTGTGTGTGTATGGGGGGAATGGGGGACATTGTAGGGTTTCAGGTCAGGAAAACAGCACAGGAGGGGAAGTTGAAGGCCCCCCTCCCGCACACAGCAGTGTCAATCCAAACCAGGTGCCTGTAGTGGCTGAGAAATAAATTCCCCGCAGCTGCTGTCTGGCTGAGTTGGGTTGGAGAAGCCCCAACTGACTTCTGTCCAAACATACTGTGTTTGGACCCTAGCTGGGAGACTTAGGGCTGCCAGGGTGCAGAACCAGTCAATGTTTTATTGGGTCTGTTGGCATCCCTGCCAAGTAACTGGTAACTGAGCCTGGAAGGCCAAATAAACTTCAACGACTGCCCAGTTCCACCTATAAGAAGGGGTGCCAAGTGGCCTGGGGAGAAATTGTCCTCCCCTTTTAATGGGAGTTTAATAGGATGTTATTTACCAGGTGAACAGCCTGCATAGCCCTGCTGGGTCCTATCTCGTCAGAGCTTGGAAGCGAAGCAAGGATGGGCCTGGTGTTAGTACTTGGATGGGGGGGGGAACCAACGAGGAATTCCAGGATGGCTGTGCAGTGGAAAGCAGCGGCAAACCGCCTCTGCTTGTTTCTTGTCTTGAAAACCCCGTTGCCCTGGGGCCGCTATGAGTTGGGTGCAACTAGA
>NW_015194375.1:0-1011 GCF_001447785.1 Gekko japonicus | reverse complement strand
CCTCAGACGCTCCTCAGGGGGTTTAGTCATAACCCGTGTTCCCATAACCCTCCTGCTAGCTGCCAGGCACTGCCTAGCAACCTTACGCTCCTCCCTACGACCAGGGGTCATTTCGTAGAAAAAGAAGTGCAGGAGCTCATTAGCATAACTCATTAGCATAGCTTATTTGCATATGCCACACCCCCTGACATCACCAGAAATGTGTCAGAAGGCAACACCCACCGCTCAGACTCCACTGAACTGTTTTGGATTGCTAGCTATTGGGGGGGACAGAGGACGTGCAGATCTGTCCTCGCAGAGGAGGGAGAGCTGGTACCTGAATAAAACTTGGCCTTAAAGGTGCCACTGGACTGTTTTGGGCCGGGGGGGTGGGGGCTCTGCAGCTTACCTGGCTGCTCCCTGCTCTGACTGAGGGCTGCTGGGAGCAGGTGGTGGGGCTTGTTGCATGTGCCCACCCCCTGGGCTCTCTACTGTCGGAGCTCCACTCCTGTGCGCTCCTGCAGGAAATGACCCCTGCCTACGACCAAAATCATGTGCCAGAGTTGCACTTCTTTCTCTCCCTCAAGGATGTGGGACTGACGGAGAGAGAGAAGTGTGGACCGAGAGGTCTGTGCTTCCCTGGGAGCTTTTGCCTACACTAGGAAGCCGAGACGACGGCTCCGTGGCTCTCAGAGGCCTACCATGATGCTGAGGCTGAACACGGGCGTGTGGATCCTGCTCTCCACAGGCCGCAACATAGTGATGATGCCGGTGACGTTGTCGATGTGGAAGTAGCCATGGTCCGTCCCTGGAAAAAGAATGCCGGTGAGAGAGGACCAGCACAGCGGAGCAAGAGGGCCACAGTCAGGATGTTTTTCGTTTTGTGGGACAATTTTTTTTCTCCCGTGGGTCACCCGCTATGCTTATACTTAAAAATAATAAATAACTGCAGATGTTGGGAGTGGAGCCAGAGGAGGATGGGGTATGGGAAGGGGAGGGGCTGCAATGGGAAGAAGAAGGAGAAGAAGAGGA
>NW_015194374.1:0-890 GCF_001447785.1 Gekko japonicus | reverse complement strand
CTTCTCATAAGTCATTTCTCAGTTGAAATGAGGCTCCTGGGCTGCCTTTAACCCCACTAGGGAAATAAGACACTGCACCCATGTTGTACTGTTATTTTTTTCCACAGCAGGGGTCGAAGCAGCCGGGTGGGGGAAGTTCCAATTGGTGAAACAAAGAAGGGGAAAATACAACCCTTCTTTCACACAGCCACGGCCCTGAGCCCTCTTCGTCCAAAGAGCTGCCACCAGCCAATGTTCCCTCTAAGCTGAGTTAGTGTGAGCTAGCTCACAGTTTTTTAAATCCCGGCTCACACATTTTTTGTCTTAGCTCAGGAAGGAGGGCTCCAGAGCAAACTAATTTATGCAGTAGCGAAATTGCTGGCTCACAACTTTAATGTCAGTAGCTCACAATGTAGAATTTTTGCTCACAAGACTCCGCAGCTTAGAGGGAGCATTGCAGCCAGCTCTTGGGAAACCAGCCTCCAGGCGGGACCTGGGGATCCCCTGGAACTACGGCTCATCTCCTGACTACAGAGATCAGTTCCCCTGGAGAAAATTGATGCTTGGGTTGGGTGAACTCTATGGTATTGTACCCCACTGAGGTCCTGGTCCACCCCAGGCCTCATTCCCAAATCTCCAGGATTTCTCCATCCTGGATCTGGCAACTCTACCCTCCCACCCCCACCAGTGTGGCAGCCCTAGTTCTGGGTGGGGAAATACCTGGAGATTTGGGGGTGAAGTAGGGGTCCCAGCCCCCAGGTCCCAGCGGGGGTTCCCCCACTTTTGAGGGATTCAGTCCACTGCTGGCCAACTGGAAACCCCACTCCCAAACAGGGAAGTCACTGCACGACATCCCCCAAAAGTGATGTCATCGCGACGGTGATGTCAGGGGTGATGCTCTAGTTTTGGGG
>NW_015194373.1:0-879 GCF_001447785.1 Gekko japonicus | reverse complement strand
AGACAAAGTTTTATCCTGGGTATAAGCAGCCGGAGCAGCAGGGAGCCCCGAGTGCCCCCTCCGCAGCAGCAACAGCAGCAGGAGGCCTGTTTAATCCTCCAGGCCCCGCCAGGAGGTTGGCATCAGCTCGACAATATTGGTGTTGTGGGACCCCCTGAGAAAAACATGGGCCCCCTGAGAAAAAAGTTGTTAGCTACGGGCCTAGAGCCAGGACATTAGAAGCCCCTCACTGTTGCCCCCCCAAGCACCAAGAAGACAGAGCATCCCTTGCCCCAGAGCCCCTATCTATACCTTGTGGCTAATAGTCACTAATGGACCTCTCCTCCATATGCTTATCTAATTCCCTTTTGAAGCTGTCCATGCTTGTAGCCGCCACCACTTCCTGTGGCAGTGAAAGTTGGTAGGTTGGTGAAAGGCCAAGGAGGAGAGAATGAGGCAAGGAAAGGGGAGAGGATACGGGGGATGCCAAGAGGAGGAGAGGGGGGTGATGAGATGTTGCTCCAAGTCCTTGACGGCTCCCTACCGTGCAGGTTGGCTTGGCCCAGTAGCTGGCATCACAGAACTGGGCCATAGCTTTCCCAAATGTACATAACATCGAAGATGCCTCCCCCACAAAGACTGAATCCTTACAACTATCTTGCAAGTTATGTTAACCTGAAAATGTGACTGGCTAAAAGGCATTGCATGGTCTTCCAGGCCTACTGTGCATCCGAACCCAGATCCACCAAGCCATAACCAATGCTCTCTCTAAGGTGCAGAGTCCTGTGAACAAAAAGTCTGCCCCCGTTCACACAGGCTGGAAAATGCATGGGGGAAGCATGGCTGTTTGCCCTGGAGCAAAATAACAGGAGACTGCGCAATCAGACGTCCGGTTGAGGT
>NW_015194372.1:0-840 GCF_001447785.1 Gekko japonicus | reverse complement strand
ACAGGGTTAGAGCACTTTTCCTACAATTTTCCACCTCCTGCACTTCCAGAGTCCCCCCCCCCTGGACCCCAGGAATGGAGGAGGCAGAGAGCCAGAGCCGAAGCCTGAACTAGACAGAGGAATGCATGCTTGGGAGCTTGAGGGCCTCCAAGGTCTCACTTTGGAAGAAGAGGAAACACTATAGCTCTTTGCAGGATCAGGGATGTCCGGGCTACAGGAAAGGCTACAGGTACCCTCGGTACCCTCTAATAATCCTACAGATGAGTCCCAACCTCTGCAGGTTCAACATCTCCTTTCAACCATCTTGTGCTTTAGAGTCCTCCTCTTGCCTCGCCCTGCCTGTCTCTTGTCTACCTGTGATCCTTTGACCTTGTTGGCAACTTGCCACTGAAGTTGACGGGCAGTAGATCTAGAACAGAAAAAGGGAAGTACTAATTCACTCAACAAGAAATTAAATCAGATCATTGCCAGTGGACACAGTGATGATCGTGAGCACAGATGGCTTTAAAATGGGAGTAGATAGGATAGATCAATCAATGGCTACTAGTGATGGGAACTACAAGAAACATCTATATTTAGAGGCAGCAAACCTCTGAATCCCAGTGCCAGGAGGCAATATTAGGGGCACGTGTTGGTCTCTGTGACTTACTGTTGGCCCTCTGGAGTAACCGATTGGCTATTGTTTGAGACAGGATGCTGGAATAGATGGACTAATGGTCTGATCCAGCAGGGCTCTTCTTATCTCCTAATGCTCCCATATTTTCTTGCAGTTGTAAAATTAGCATATATGGGGGAAAGTTTAATACAACTAACTACATTCAGAAAGGGTTTCCCCCCAAA
>NW_015194371.1:0-868 GCF_001447785.1 Gekko japonicus | reverse complement strand
GGAGATGGAGCCAACCACAAAATGGCCGCAGCCGGAGGCGGTGCGTCAACCACAAAATGTCAGGGAGTGAGGTCGCTCGTCAACATTTCAGGCAGAAGCTCTGTTTAACGGGATTCCTTTTAAAATGATTATCTCGCTTTAAAGTATTCCCTTGTGGATACACGGCTTTCTTTCAACCGTACAGTGAAGATTCTTGTGCTCTGGTGGCAGCAGCTGCCAAAGCAATTAAAAAAAAAAATCTGTCCAGGTCATCAGATGTCCAGTGGCCAATCAGAAGCCCTGCTGGACCCAAGCAGCACCCGTTTTCTTTGGTGGGTGCCATGGGGACCCTGTTCTGTGTCATGTAGGAGCCTCCAATGTCTTCCTCTGCAGTGCACAAACAGACTCACCAAGAATGAATACTCTTTTCCCACTTTTCCTGAAGAAGTAGAGATTGGATTTATACCCTGTCCTTCACTACCTGAAGGAGTCTCAGAGCGGCTTACAAACTCCTTTCCCTTTCCCTCCCCACAACAGACGCCCTGTGAGGTAGGTGGGGCTGAGAGTACTCTTTCAGGACTGGTCTTGAGAGAACAGCTCAGAGAGAACTTGCGACTGACCCAAGGTCACACCAGCAGCTGCACGTGGAGGCGTGGGGAATCAAACCCGGCTCTCCCAGATTAGAGTCCGGGCTTCTTAACCGCTACACCAAACTGGCTCCTGCCCAAGATGCCCGGCTCAAAGATCTCCCCCTCCTTTCTCCTGCTTTCTCCAAGGGTCGCAGAAAATTCACAGGGCAAAGGTTCCTCTGCTCAGCCGATGTCGACTTCATCGACCTCCGAGCACCTCCTCGACTGCCTGAGCCTTACCTCCAAGATGGCCCACATGG
>NW_015194370.1:0-603 GCF_001447785.1 Gekko japonicus | reverse complement strand
TTTGATTCCCCACTCCCTCCACATGCCGGTTCAATTCCCCACTCTTCCACACGCAGGGTTTGATACCCCACTTCTTCACATGCAGGGTTTGATCCCCCACTCTTCCACATGCAGGGTTTGATTCCCCACTCCTCCACATGCCTGGTTCGATTCCCCACTCCCTCCACATGCCGGGGCTCATTCCCCACTCCCTCCACATGCAGGGGTTGATTCCCCACTCCTCCACATGCCTGGTTCGATTCCCCACTCCCTCCACATGCCTGGTTCGATTCCCCACTCCCTCCACATGCCTGGTTCGATTCCCCACTCCCTCCACATGCCGGGTCTCATTCCCCACTCCCTCCACATGCAGGGGTTGATTCCCCACTCCTTCACATGCAGCCAGCTGGGTGACCTTGAATCAGTCACAGTTCTCTCAGAGCTCTCTCGGCCCCTCCTACTTCACAGGGTGTCTGTTGTAGGGAGAGGAAGTGATTGTAAGCCACTCCAAGACTCCTTTGGGTAAAGAGAAGCTGGGTATAAAAACAACTCTTCTTCTTTCCTAGTGCACACCCAAGTGTTTTCAGAAAGTGAGCGAAGTGAGGCTTTTGCCCAGCAAGGCTT
>NW_015194369.1:0-878 GCF_001447785.1 Gekko japonicus | reverse complement strand
TCCCACCCCTTCACTTTCATGGCAGAAACAATTTCACCTACCAAGATAAGTACCGTATGTAACACAGTTCAATGCAAGGCCCATAACAAAGATGGTAACCCTAGTTTAAAGATACATGTAATCCTACTATGAGACAACTCATACATCCCCCTTCAAGGAATATTCAAGAGTTGCCAGCTTCCAGGTGGTGGCTGGAGATCTCCTGGGACTACAACTGATCTCCAGGTGAAAGAGGTGAGTTCACCTGGAGACAATGGCTGCTTTGGAAGGCGGACTCTATGACATTATGCCCCATGGAAGTCCCTCCCCTCTCCAAACCCTGCCCTCCTCACGCTCCAATTCCAAAATCTCCAGGTATTTCCCAACCCGGAGCTGGCAACCCTAAATGTCACAGTAGGAAAATGAGGTATTCCCCATCAGCACCCCTGCTTTTACAGTGAGATTCCAGGGATCTTCTGGGATTACAACGGATCTCCAGACAACAGAGATCACCTCTGAGCATATGTCCACAGCAGCTACTTGGCCAGTGGTTGTGCTGAATGCTGCTGCTGTGCAGATGTGGTGGTGCAGGCAGTTAGACGCCTGCTATAACAACAAGTGAACAGCCATTACAGCTGTTCGAGACCCACCCTAGTCCCAGCTCCAGTCCACCCAGTGGTTCGAAAGTGTGTAAAACGCAAGTAGATAAAATGGGTACCTGCCCTAGGTGGCAGGGGGCACCCCTCCTCCTTACGAGGACGTGTGGCAGGACAGGCGGTGGCGATAGCGGTGGCGGCGGAGTTGGTCCTGGCGACCCAGCGTGCGCGAGTCTGGACGAAGGCGAAGTCGTGGTGCATGGTAGCATGGCGACGCGGCGCGGTGGAGCCTGCGGAACGGAA
>NW_015194368.1:0-754 GCF_001447785.1 Gekko japonicus | reverse complement strand
GTTGACAGCTTGCAATTTAGAGCTCTCTCTTGTTAAGAGCTTTCTTTTGGCTAAATGGCTTTTCTTTCTGCACTGAGAACTTCAGCCCCACCAGAAAGAAATTTGCCCCAGAAGCCACAAAATCCTGGTTACGGGCTTGCTACTGAGAGGCTGCCATTTTCATATTATGGCCTAGGATTGATAATCCCCAGGCTTGGTCTAATAATGCAGGCTCTAGGGTTGCCAGGCAGGGCAGCTGGCAACTGGCAGATGTGTTGTGGGTGGGGGACAGCACTGTAGGATCATTTTTTCTAAATTTTTATTTATCTGTTTGTTTTTAAGTACAGCCTTATGTGCTTACTGGGAGTTCATACAGGAAGTGACAAAGGGTAGCTCTAGGAACCACTGGGAACTCTTTGGTAAATCCGATGTTAAAAGACAGCAATGTATATGTTCTCCTCAGTCCTCACTGTGGAAGACTGTGTCCCTCAGTTGTTGTTATCCACGTACTTGAAAAGTTGTGCTTCATGCATTAAAGTTGGGAGCGGGCAGATTCTGCTGTGGCACTTTATGACACAGGCCTTTTTCATATTACTGTTCTAATCCGGATGTTATCTGTCATTGGCCCAGTTCCGAGTAAAGCAATACAGGGATGGCGAATTTCCTTCCACTAATGAGCTGTCCCTGAAACGCTCTGGCCATTTCAAACAGTGTTGCTTCCCCCTGCCACCCTTTTTCACTGGCGAACAATCTTCCTCTGAGGAGGTTTTGTGTT
>NW_015194367.1:0-831 GCF_001447785.1 Gekko japonicus | reverse complement strand
CATGCGGGGCAGCTTTGCGAAACACATGGGACATGAGTGAAGACTGAAAGGCAAGTTCACCCACTTCCGGTCTTCACTCATGTGCTGGGTGTCTTTGCAAAATGTGCAGCATATGAGTGAAGGCTGCATGGTGAGTTCACTCACCATTTGGCCTTCACTTGCATGCCAGGCGGCTTTGCAAAACATGTGGCGTGCAAGTGAAGACCCAGGGCCAATTTCGCCCACCCAGAAGTGGGTGAAATCATGGCTTGGCCTTCATTTGCATACCAGGCGGCTTTGCAAAAGCCATTTAAAATTTAAATGGCTTTTGCGAAGCTGTGCAGCGTACAAGTGAAGGCTGAGAAGTAACTTTACCCACCCACCCAGAAGTGGGTGAACTCGCCGCTTGGTCTTCATTCACACACCAGGCGGCTTCACAAAAACCATTTAAAATTTAAATGGCACAGTCCAAACAGACCATGGTTCAGTCCATTATTGTGGAGGTTCATGGTCCAGGGGTCTGTAAACCCCGCCTACCCATGGACCTCCATGAACTGTGTCCATCCCTAATTGACTCTTTGTTGTAAGTGAAGACATGGAGTATGAAGTGGCACAGATTGGGGTGGGAGGTGGGATTATTAGATCAAGACCCCAAATGCCTTAGAGCATTTAGGACTTCATATTCAAGCATTTCACGGCAGCCAAAGACCCAGATCTCTTTAAATACTTCTCCTTCCTATTCCCTTACCTTCAGAAAGAAGATTGCAAGAATTCTGATGATTGTGTTTACTGAACCACATACAAAAGCTCGTGCTACTTCCAGAAGTAGACCATCAGCTTGGACTGTTTTCA
>NW_015194366.1:0-840 GCF_001447785.1 Gekko japonicus | reverse complement strand
GGTTGTGAACCTCCAGGTAGCACTGGAGACCTCCCTCTATTACAGTTGCTCTCCTGGTGACCAATATCAGTTCATCTGGAGGAAATGACTGGTTTGGAGGGTGGGCTCTCTGACATAATACCCTGCTGAGGTCCTCTCCTTCACTGAACCCCACTCTCTCCAGGCTCCACCACCCTAACTTACACCCTTCCCCTGCCTACTTGTCACCTTTGCTCCCAGATGCATCTGCCTCTAACCACTGGAGAAGGGCACATGGGTGGTGCACAGGCATCAGGGTTCCTCGTGGCCATGGCAGTGGTGCTCCTAGATGCACCCACCACCCAGCTTCATCGTGGAATGGGTGTCCAGGCAGTGTGGACAGCTGTGGTGGGAGAGCTTACTAGTGGACAGAAGAAGGATGCACAGACGAATGGGGGTACACAAGTCGGTGGGCAAGGGGGGGAGCTGGTAGTGGGCATGGGGGCCCTGGAGCACTTTCTGCCTGGGGGCTCCCCAAACCAGCCCTGTTGAGATGAATTCTTAGTGCTTCCCTCTGCCCCAAACATTGTAAGCTAATTTGGTATCATTATGCCCCCCCCACCAAGTAAGGGTGGCAAACAGCAGGTTCCTGGGTCTGTGTCTAGGGCTGCCAACTGTCAGGACCCACAGCTACATGCTTCCAGGAAGGTTTTACTTTTATTTTATTGAAAAGCCATAGATGCGATAACATGAACACTGTTAGGAATGGCGGGATACCTGTGCGCATAATAGGATATAGGGCATTCGTATGCGCCCCCCCCCTAGCAATCACCAATTAGGAGTGCTCCCACGGGCGGGATACTGTTGGACTCTCTAACGGTT
>NW_015194365.1:0-866 GCF_001447785.1 Gekko japonicus | reverse complement strand
GGAGATCAGTTCCCCTGCAGAAAATGGATCGCCTGGGAGGGTGGACTGAATGCTGGCATTGTGCTCCATTGAGTTCCCTGTCCTCCCCAGGCTCCATCCCCAAATCCCCAGGAGTTTCCCGACCTGGAGATGGCAACACTACCCCCATCCCCCTTGCTGGGGGTGGAGGAACCTGGCAACCAGTGTTCCCTCTAAGCTGAGTTGATGTGAGCTAGTTCAGTTTTTTTAGCCTCCGGCTCACACATTTTTGTCCCAGCTCAGGAAGAATGGCTCCAGAGCAAACTTAATTTATGCAGCAGCCAAATCGCTCACTCACCACTTGAAGGCCAGGAGCGCACAAAGTAGAATTTTTGCTCACAAGACTCCACAGCTTAGAGGGAGCATCGCCTGAGTGGGAACCTTATTTGCTAATATAACTTTCGTTAAAAATGCTTTTCTGTAATCTGAGAACCCTTCTCAGCCGTTCGATTCTTAGGGTTACCAGCTCCAGGTTGGGGAATACCTGGAAATTTACGGGGTGGAGGCTGAGGAGGGGAGGGTCCTCAGTGGGGTATAATGTCTTAGAGTCTACCTTCCAAAACAGGCATTTTCTCCAGGGGGACTGATCTCTGTCGCCTGGAGGTCAGTTGTTTTCCCAGGAGATCTCCAGCCACCACCTGGAGGTTGGCGACCCTAGCCATTCTGGCAATTGTCCCCTTTTTTGCTACCTTATTTCATTGCACTGCTCCCATCTTAATGTATGTAAATGGGTGCTGCTGGTGAGTGCCAGCCAATCCGTAGTCCATTTAATGAGATACGGCTTTCAAAGGAGGTTCGATAGATTCATGGAGGGTAGGTTTATCAATAATTACTCGCCATGGTGACTG
>NW_015194364.1:0-853 GCF_001447785.1 Gekko japonicus | reverse complement strand
TGAAAAAGAAAAGGGGCGGAGGTGGGTGTGGGGAAGTGTTTTTTTTTTTTAAACCCAAGGATGGCCCATCTAACCACCCCCTCCGTGCTCAGCTCTTGAAGCGAGAACTCTGGAAGCCTGTGTTCAAACCACAGGAGTCCCGGACCCCTCCCCCACATTTACCTGTTGTGATGTCTTCTCTTAGCACTTACTTTCTAATGCTGCAGCGGGTTTGCCAACCTCCAGGTGGGGCCTGGAGGAACCCCAGAATTGTAACCAATCTCCAGACTACAGAGATGAGATCAATTCCCTGGGAGAAAATGGCTGCTTTGGAAGGTGTACTCCGCTGAGTTCCTTCCCCTCCCCAAACCCCACCCTGAAACCTCCAGTTATTCCCCAACGAAGGATGGACGCGAACCGGGAAAATGTGGTTCAGTTAGTGGTACGTGATGTGCCTCGTTTGCGGACCACAGACTGTTTTAGCCACCTTACGAACTGGTTCATTTTGTGAGGTTCACGAGGCAGTAGAACACCCACCTCCGGCATGCTAGAGACACCAAAGTTGCAGGGGATCTCTGGGTGCGTTTCCTCTACATCACCTCCAAGTTTGGTGAGGATTTGATTTACGGGGTCCAAGTTACGGTCCCCCCAAAGAAGACGCCCCCAGAAAAGTGCTTTCTGGGGAAATGAACACAGGCTTCCAGAGTTCTCGTTCTATACACTCCTGAACCTCCTGAACCTGTGCCTGTCAAAATGAACACCTTTGCAGAAGGATCCTTTGCAAGCTAGAGACATCAAAGTCGCAGGGTATCTTCCCTGGATCCTCCTCTACATGGCCTCCAAGTTCATAGAGTCATAGAATGTTAGAGCTGGA
>NW_015194363.1:0-829 GCF_001447785.1 Gekko japonicus | reverse complement strand
CTCCTGTGGAATATACACATGTCCAGTCAAAAGTAATGGACTGTTCGAGGGCAGTTCTGCTGAGAGTGGCGCTTTCTGCCAGAATACGAAGCCTTCTGCCAAAGTAAGAAGCCCCTTCCTCTGAAGGAAAGCTCCTTCCAATAAACTTGAAGAGTCTAAGGAACAGAATAAATCAATTTAAGAATCATATATAATCCAAGTAAAACAATTGCTCTTTAATAGGTACACAAGGTATTATGAGGAAGAAAACATTAACATGAAAAATCGTCAAAGACCACAGGTGTTTTGCCTAAATAGTCTACTTCAGTGGTCTCTCACACATAAATACCTTGTTTCTTCATAAACACCACACATATGTATGTCAAAAGTGCCATCAAATTGCAGCTGATTTATGGTAACCCCAGCAAGGGGCTTTCAAGGCACGTGGGAAGCAGAGGTGGTTTGTGTTTGCCTTCCTCTGCAGAGTCTTCCTTGGTGGGCTCCCTTTCAAGTACTGACCCTGCTTAACTTCTGAGATTGGGCTGTTCCATGCTGCCTTCCCCCAAGTACCATGAATGCAAAGAAAAAATATGATGACTATGGTCTTGCAATCAGTCTTTACAGGGCTTTTTCGAAACCGTAACTTACAATTTTCACGGAGAATCGGTGAGGAAAATAAATTTGCAAGTTCCGTAAAATGCTCATACCAGCTGATTCCAGTGGGTGAAATGTGTTGACAAGAGGCAAATTACAATATCCATTTGAAAGAAGTGGGATTAATAGTAGAAAAATTGCTCCACAAGCACTTGAGCTTTGTATATATATCTTAAGTGCCAAAAATCCAAAAAGG
>NW_015194362.1:0-844 GCF_001447785.1 Gekko japonicus | reverse complement strand
GGTTAATCAAATTATCTACCTAAACCCACTCTGTTGAATGGGTGGACCCTTTTTACAATGCCCTCTGCTGCCCTTACCCCTGCAGTACCTGTTCTTGTGAAGTCATTGACTCATTGTTAGTAAAGCCTTTCCATTGCCTAATGTTAGCACTGCTTTGCTCACTGCTACACGTGTTAACAACAGCCAGAGGCTGCAAAAAATAGTTCTTGTAATAATTATACCAGGATCACCCACCACCAAGCTGGCGTATGGGGGAGAGAAGATACAGCTATGGATGTAGCTGTATCACAAAAGCTTATATTTATCTGAAAGGCATGTTTGTTCTAATTAAACCTTTCTTAAAATAGGCAGGTCTATGTTACAAGACCAATCTGATTAACGCATGATTTGATATATCTTGGCAGCTTGGTGCTTTTAAAAGATGATCCTCTGTTTGAGTCTCAAGATGGCTGAGCGAACAGCTGAGGACAAAGCACAGCAGAAATGGAGGGAAAAAGGCCAATAGTGTTGTTTCGTGCCAGTGCTGTTTGCTATAGGCTCCTGTGCAGGCATAACATGGCAACACCAACAATGGACAAAATGGTTCCCCAGCCTACCAAGATTTATTTGCAATTAACATCTGGGAATGTGTTTAGGGATACCACTTACCCATTGGGGGTGGGAGATCTCCAACTCTCAGCTCTTGTTGCCTCTGCCGCTCCTGGGGCCCATAGGGGGAAAAGAATTAAATTGTTAAGTGACACCACTACATCATTTCCAGGGGGGAAACCCTGAAATTATGTCAGTCTGCTCTAGGAATTCCCATGCAGAGTGACGTCACTTCCAGTTTTCCCCTGGAAGTGAT
>NW_015194361.1:0-846 GCF_001447785.1 Gekko japonicus | reverse complement strand
TGCAATTGTGCCTTAAGCGCTTCATTTTTTAGCATTGCCTATCCTTCCTGTGCAGATTCCCCCCTCGGCATTTCTAGCTAGATAAATGCTTTCTAGCTAGATATTCTGTCGCTACTCAGACAGGTGTACCCTGTCCAGCCTGAATAATGCTTTTTGATGGAATGAGATGTCTATGTGATGAATCAAGTGTCCTCCCAGGGCCAAGACTTCCTTGCCCACTGATTTAGTGACCTTCCACCTGGCCACATTCACTTTGTCCAGTTAGTTAGCCCACCCCCAGGAGCACCTCTCCAAGAAGTCAGACCAAAAGCTGAGAAGACAGAGACCACAGGTCTGCAATAGCTGATTGTGCCAATTTCTGGCCCTACCAGGCACCCAAGTTGTTCTCACTCAGTTGTATGATGAGTGCATCCGGAGGCCTGTAGGTGTGAATTCGATGAAGAACACTGGGTAAAAAGGAGGCCCAGAGCATCCCTCTCACATCAACCCAGGTGATTTGCAATGATCCTTCCAGTCCCAAGTGCCTGCCTCAACTGGTAGATGATGCATAGATTCCAGTCCACAGAGCCAGATACTACAGCCAGATACTACAGCTAAAAGAAGAGAAAGTTAAAAGGTAAGCCCTGTATGCAGTCAAGTATAAATCTTGTAGGCCACCATCTTCCACCTGCCAATGGCTTGGGGAAAGTCACTAAGCCCCAGACTCCTGTGGGGGGGGGAGCCCGAGTGCCCCCAGCCCTAAGGATCTCATGAATTGATACCTAGTGAGTGGCGAATCTATTTCTCTCAGATTCTCAATTTTACTGGACTGAAAACCCTTTCTGACATACAGAGCCACTCCACCTC
>NW_015194360.1:0-847 GCF_001447785.1 Gekko japonicus | reverse complement strand
CCTCTAATCTAAAGCACCCCTCCCCCAGACGTTTCAAGTGAACTGGATGAAGAGGGTCAGTTTCACAGACTCCTGAATTAGGTGCCTCTCAACTAGGGTTGCCAGGTGAAGCTGACAAGCTGGCGAAGGTCTTTCCAGGAGCCTCTTGGAAAGGGGAGGGAAGAAGCATGACTGAACTCCAAAGGGAGTTTTGGCCATCACACTTAAAGGGACCATGTTCCTTGTAAATGCCTTCCCTCCATTGGAAGCAACGGAGGATGGGGGCACCTTCTTTTGGGGCTCATAGAATTGGACCCCCCTTGGTCCAATCTTTTTTAAACTGGGGGGGGGAGTTAGAAGAGGCACCAGCAGCTATGCTGAAAATTTGGTGCCTCTAACTCAAAAAACAGCCCCCTCCAAGCCCCAGATACCCCCAGATCAATTCTCCATTGTATGCTATGGGAACGAGTCTCCATAGAGTATAATGGAGTGCTAGAGGCCATTTCCCCCTCTGCTTTCAGGTGACCCTGGAACGGGGGGAAGGGAGGGTCTCCAAACCAGGGGATCCCCTCCCCCAACTGGGGATTGTCAACCCTGCTCTCAATACAGATGCAGTTCTCATGGTTCCCTTTAGGCATTCTTGTCATCTGTTTCAGTACATCCCTATAATGGCAGCTCCACAGAAAGGGGTGGTAGTGTCTGCAAGGAAGCTACTTTTCCTTTGTGAAAGGAAACAAACAGGTCACAGCAAGGAAGGATGGCACATGCAGAGTTTTCAGTGGAAAGGTAAGACATTTTTATTGTAAATCAGGCACTGTAAGAGTAGGTAAATGCAGACAGGTTGTCTCCTTCCTTCCTTCCTTCCTTC
>NW_015194359.1:0-857 GCF_001447785.1 Gekko japonicus | reverse complement strand
TGGCAGGGGAGGAGCTTTCGTGAGCCACCCACTGCTCACTTCTTCAGACAATTTGTTCTTAATGTTATGTGTGAGAGACAGAGGGAAGGATTAGGCCATGCTTTTGTGGTAAACAGGCGCAAAGTGGGAGGGGGAGATAAAGAGGGGTTTTCAATAGACTTTGAAACAGAAGAATGTTGACTGTTGTGATCAGGAATCTCTTCAGGGTACACAGGAAAGGTGGGGTGGAAGTGGGGGCTTAGGGAAGGTGTGGAGGGAAATGGGGTAGAGGGGGAAATAGAAAAAATATATTCAGCAGTGGAAAAATAGATATATCACCGTTGCCAGCATCCAGGTGGGACCTGGAAATCGCCTTGAATTGACCTTCAGACAACAAAGATCAGTTGCCCTGGAGGAAATGGTTGCTTTGGAGGGTTGAATCGTTGGCATCTATCCCACCAAGGTCTCTCCTTTCTCCAAAGTCTTCCTTCCCCAGGCTTCACCCCTAAACCCCCAAGAATTTCTCTGTCTGGAGCTCGCAAGCCTATCACTCATACATCCAGGGGTCATTTCCTGTAGGAGTGCACAGGAGCGAAGCTCTGGCAGTAAAGAGCCCCGGGGCTTGTTACCTGTGCCCGCCCCCTGGGCTCTTTACTGCCGGAGCTCCGCTCCTGTGCGCTCCCACAGGAAATGACCCCTGGTATAAAAGATAAAGGGGCAGTTGAGTAGTAGAAATGGGGATTGAGCAAGATGTGAAGGGAAATAAAGGCAAGGGGGAAATACAGGCTGCAACTTATGAAAGGAATTTTATAAGCAGCAGTAGTAATTTACTGAATAGTGCTGCTATTATCTGGAGTTTTACAAAGTAACTGTAGTGT
>NW_015194358.1:0-839 GCF_001447785.1 Gekko japonicus | reverse complement strand
AAAGTGATCTTCTAGTATAAGCTGTTTTGGACAAAGTCATAAAGAAAATAGAGGGCACTGAAGTCTACAGTGAAAAAAGTTTATTAAACTGTTTTTCTCTGGGTTTTTCTCTGGGTACCATTCTGGCTTTCTTGATGTGTTTCCTACAATCCTAAACATAACAAATGATCCACTGTATACAGCCAAGCTGTACGCTACATCTGCATCTGCTCCAATCCTACATAGATTCTCACCTGAGGGATCTACAACAAACCTTTTTGGAACTAAAGTATCCACCTGATGAAGTCAGAAAACAGATTAACAAAGCCAGAATGGTGCCCAGAAAAAACCTGTTGCAAGACAGGCCCAAAGGAGACAATAACAGAACGTCATTAGCTGTAACATACAGCTCCCAACTTGAAACAGTTCAATGCATCATCAGCGACTTACAACCTCTACTGGATAATGACAGTTCTCTTTCACAAGTACTCAGGGGCAAACCTTTTCTTGCACATACACAGCTTTCTAGTCTCAAACAACTTCTCACCCGCAATAATGCAACATCTAATTTGAACATGGACACTGGTGTCAGAGCTTGCAATAAATCCAGATGCCAATTTTGCTGCTACATACACCCAGACAACAATAACATCAACTTCACCATCTCAGGCTTATTCACATGCTCATCTTCTGTATATGCCATTACATGCCAACATTGCCCTTCGGTTCTCTGCAAAGGGCTAACAGGTCAAACCCTATGCTGAAGGATAAATGGACACATATCTGACGTCGAAAATCACAAGACTGGGTGGGGGTGGAGCGACAGTAGAACTGCGCAGTCGCACCCAACACAGCCTCTG
>NW_015194357.1:0-850 GCF_001447785.1 Gekko japonicus | reverse complement strand
TGCAGGTTGGAAGGCTTCAGGGGTAGGCAGTCCTTGAGGGCAACAAGTTTGCTGGGCTGCTGGTCACGAGCCAGAGAGTTGGCTCACGTTCAGAGCTGGGTGACCTGCCCTTCAAGGACAAGGGGTATGGTCAGGGAGTGACAGCTGCCTTGCCTGTTCCATACTTGCTTAGTTGTATTGCTGCAATGTTCTGTTAAATAGTTAATAAAGTGGCCCTTGTTTTATTCCAAAGCATTGTCTGTCTCCTTATTCTGGCTGGGGGGCGGGGCAAATACCCCCCAGTGTTACAGATAAAGACTTTGTCACTGCCAATGTCACATTTGGATCAGTATCAGCGAAGAGATTACCTACAAGTTCCTGATTAGTAGCAGGGCTCCATTTTTGAATATACACTGAGATCCATCTGTCACAAGCCATATTGTATTTTCTGCAATCAATGAAAAAATGCCAAATTGTATCCAAATCACCTGAATTCCAATTACAAAGTCATTCTGAAAAAGGAGTCCCTTGGAATCTGCCTGCTAGTTCCCCAAGAGGCAAAACGTTTAATCCTGCCTTGGAAAACAATATTCTATATTTGGGGACCGTCAAAGATTTACAGTAAGAGGGCAAAGATTCCAGAGTTGGAAGACCTAAATAACACAAAGAACAGACCCATCGAGCTCAGCAACTTGTACTCCATTTATATAAGCGTAAAACACTAGATTTAATTTGCTTCTGCACAGAAGGGTAGTCTACTTGATTGAAAAATTCAGGGGGAAATGATAATATTATCAAACTGGGGAAAAATAAGAATGTTAGTCCCTCTCCTCAGTTCCCTTGGCTGGGTCACAATCTACCAATATACATT
>NW_015194356.1:0-882 GCF_001447785.1 Gekko japonicus | reverse complement strand
ATTATTACTGGTTTTAACTTAACCCAGATTGTTTACTGTCTCATTCTTTTGTAAGCTGCCCTGAGCCCTGCTTGCAGGGAAGAGCAGTCTAAAAGTCCAAATAAATAAAGAGGAATGTGTTCTCAAAGGGCATAGAGGGGTTGGCAGCAGTGTTCCCTCTAAGCTGAGTTAGTGTGAGCTAGCTCACAGTTTTTTTAGCCTCCAGCTCACACATTTTTGTCTTAGCTCAGGAAGGATGGCTCCAGAGAAAACTAATTTATGCAGCAGCCAAATTGCTCACTCACAACTTAAATGTGCCAGTACCTCACAAAGGAGAATTTTTTGTTCACAAGACTCCACAGCTTAGAAGGGACATTGGTTGGCAGTGTCTATGGTAGCAGCTGCCAGGCACCTGGAGGGGCTGCTGGCTGTCACAAGGGATATCAGGTACACCCCATTGAGAGGGGATGTACTAAAAAGAATGACAGGAATGGCCACTGGAAACAATGGGATATGATGGAATGGCCACTGGATATATGGGAGCCAGGAGAATGCCAATTGACTTGCAAGGCCGCCACTGAAATATATTACTGCACACAAAAGTTACAATTCATGCTGAATACATTTAGAATAATGGTCTCTGGGCACAGATCACTTTGTGACTGGAGTGACAATGGAATGACAGCCATTTCAGTCCCAGAACACTTCTGCTCCACAGAGGATCTGTTGCCAGCTCTGCATATCTCCACACCAGAGCCCAGGCAAGTGGCCCCCTCTCCTGCCCTCCTGCTGGTGGGGGTGGCCAGGGGTGCCCTCAGCACCATGGCTGGGCTGTCAGGCAACCCCACCAGTGAGCAGCAGAGACCCCTGGCTGGACACCAGGGGCGATTTCTCACTAGAGCT
>NW_015194355.1:0-848 GCF_001447785.1 Gekko japonicus | reverse complement strand
TATTGGTGTCATCTTATCAATTGCCTCATCCTGCACCACTGCCAGAACTGGTGCTGCTGGCTGAGTCTGAGCTGAGTGTTGGGCCACCATTTCCCTGCTCAGCTGGCAGTGGGGAGAAAAGAATGACTTTCTCCTGGGTCATTTGAACTTTGCAGTTCTACTCTACTGGCCGTGACCTTGAAGCTACATCTGAGAGGAAAGGTCCCATTGGCAGAGCTTTTATTGAGGGGGAACAATCCGGAACAGAGTTCCGGAACCTCTTTGTGGGAATACAACTCTCCTGGGGGGAGCATGATGTCACTTGCATGCTCCTTGGCCGGCTCTCCCCCTCCCCGCTTTCAAAAGAAGACACAGAACTGTCAAGGTGTGGAAGAGTTCTGGATTCTAAAAACTGGCCAGCAAACTCAAGGGACAACATTCTGTATGGGGAAGAAGACATATGCACATTGGCAAGAAGATTTCACCTCAGTGAAAGAGAAGCCACTCGAGCCTTCATAGAACATCTAATATTCAGAGAAGAAACGCCCAAGGACCTGTCTCAGATTTGGTGTACTCACAATACAAGAACTATTTCCTCCAGTGAGTGTGAAAGGGGATTTTCCCAGGTGAACTCCAGAAAGGTCCTCCTTGTCAGTCAAAACCATAACATCTTTATTGTTTATTTAACAAATTGTTGGTCTTTGATCCAACAAAGTATGTTAAAACATGGTCGCTTCAAGGTCATCTTTCAGTGTTCGGCACCAAAAACAAGACTTGAAAAAGAACTGAGGAAGCTGGTGACATGTCTACAATTTGGAAACTGCTTGAGGTAAGTTTCTGTAGCACATGAAAATAATGTTGTCTCAAAG
>NW_015194354.1:0-836 GCF_001447785.1 Gekko japonicus | reverse complement strand
AATGCTACACACATTACAATATTTTTTTTATTTTAAAGTAAAACTGGAAGTCTTCAGTCTACAAGCTGCACAGGAGGGAACAAATGAAGAAGGACCGCATAAGCCCAAGGATTTCTGAGACTCGTTCCCTGTTTGGACAGATGAGTACAATGTGACAAGGCAATCTAAAATCAAGTGACAGCATTCTAAATCCCACTGCAGTCACTGGGCTGAGTAAGGTGTAAGGGTTGCACTGATGGTTATTTAGCACCCATTCTTCCTGGTGTTGGCTCACAACCTGTGGTCAAGAGACTTACCTTTATAGAGTGGGGTCTCTCTAGCCTTATTTGCAATGTCAGGTTCTGCTCCGGCCTGCAGCAAAAAATGCACACACTCAAGGTGCCCTTTGTTTGTTGCTAAGTAGAGTGGTGTTTCCTCCTGGAGCGTCCGCTGATCGATTGTCCCAGGGTACGCTAGAGAAAGGATTGGGTCACATTAGCAAAGCACACAGTCAGCTCCAGCGGCAAATATTTGCCAGTTATCTGTGATAAATGTTGCTACAAACTCAAATCCTTACATGGTGAGACTTGACTTCCTAATATATGAGAGTACCTAAGAGATAACGGTTTACTCAGAATCCTACTGAGACCTATTCAGTGGGGCTTATTCCCACTTCCCTGGAAGTAACTGATCAGGCTTTAAAATGAAGCCAAAAGACAATTGCAAGAATAAGTAAAATGCTAAATGGAGCTTACTTCCAAATAAACATATAGTAAGATCTTGTCTATGGGAATAGATGTCGTTTGGTTTTTATTTACGGAGAACATCGGATTATATGAAGCACCAGAGTTCCCATT
>NW_015194353.1:0-831 GCF_001447785.1 Gekko japonicus | reverse complement strand
GAGAAAACGACCACTTTGGAAGGTGGACTGTATGGTGTGGTACCCTGTCTAGGTCCTTCCCCAAACCTGCCTTCTTCATGCTCCACCCTAGGGATGCCAGCCTCCAGGTGGGACCTGGGGATCCCGTGGAATTACAGCTCATCTCCGGACTACAGAGATCAGTCCCCCTGAAGAAAATGTGTCAAAAACAAGACGGGCTTTGGTGTGAAGACAACAGAAAAAAATGAGCTCGCCAAAGAAAATCACTCTTCTATCATTTTAACACACTTAGTTGTACTTCTATAACAAATTTCCTGGATTAAACAACATTCATTCTTGTGTGAAGTGCATTTCATGGACATAAGCAAAGCCAATAAACAGTATCTATCACTCCTTCATTTGGAAACATGTGGATGCAAGAAATGTAAGAGATAAAGAGAACGCGCTTTCCTAGGATTAAACAGCAGTTTCGTAAGGCTTTTTCAACTCTCTGTTGGTGTTTGTCACCAATCTCTTGACGTAGCACTAGCACAAATGACTATAATGTGGATCAATGCAACCTCTTTCTAATGTCTTCCCAAAGCTTTGGGAACTTGAAAAACGAAGACTTTTCAGTCTGCTTTGTACACCTCACAGCTCCGTCAGGATGTCTTAAAGAATAAACATTCCAGCAGCACGGCCAAAACAGTGTTAAGAACAACTACATCAAGATTTTGCATTGTTTTGTATTGTATTTATGTTAGTATTTATTGGCTGTGCTTATGTCCATGAAATGCACTTCACACAAGAATGAATGTTGTTTAGTACAGGAAATTTGTTATATAAGTACAACCAGGGGTCATTTCATAGAAA
>NW_015194352.1:0-938 GCF_001447785.1 Gekko japonicus | reverse complement strand
GCAGGCTTCTAACTACCGGTGTAGTGTTCTCTGTTCCTTAAATTTAATTTTTCTAACATCCAGCCCAGTGAAGTGTCCTGGCGAGCTGGAAAACCTGCACATTGATTTGTGTCTATTTGAGCTGCGGTGGCTCAAGTGTTTAAGACGCTGAACTGCAGGCTGTGGAAGGTCGGTAGTTCAGGAGTTCAAGACCCGGGTTGCCGCATGATGCAGTGAGCTCCCATATTAGGTGTGGCCTAATATGCCAATGATGCAGTGAGCTCCCGTCTCCAGCTCCTGCCAACCTAGCAGTTCGAAAGCAAGAAATTGTAAGTAGATAAATAGGTACCACTTTGGTGGGAAGGTAACAGCATTCTGTGCGCCTTGGTGTTTAGTCATGCCGGCCACATGACCACGGAAACGTCTTCGGACAGCGCTGGCTCTTCGGCTTTGAAACGGAGATGAGCACCGCAACCCTAGAGTCGGACTCGACTGGCTTTCGAGCAAGGGAACTTTTACCTTTATCCCTAATAAAAGGGATCACACAGATTTCGTAATTCAGTTCTGATTATGTTTCTGTTTTGCGCATCGCTGGATCCAATCCTTGTGCATGATGATAAAGATCATCATGCTCAGCGCTGTATAGATGCCAAGTGCTATGCTTATTTTCTGTCTGAAAACCAGTTCCCAAAATTCCATCATCCAGCATGGCAAAGAAATAAATTTCAGAGTGGATAGGATATGACATGACATAGAGACCTGGGAAGTTCCTAGAGCGTCACCCAGCGCCGTGACTTTCAGTTATGTACCCAGAAGTGACGCCACAGTGTCGCCTGATGACCGTTTCTCCTAAGCCGGTCTACTCTGAACCTTACTCAAGTCTGTTCAGTAGAGCTTACTCCCAGGCAGGCATGCTTGGGTTTGCTCTGGAAGTTCAGTTTGGTGTAGTGGTTAAGTGC
>NW_015194351.1:0-850 GCF_001447785.1 Gekko japonicus | reverse complement strand
ACTACAGTAAATGATTTTGCAACATATCTCTACCGGCTCTTCGTTATTTTCGTCACGGATGTTGTCGTTGGATCTCCCCCGCTCACCTTCGAGTAAGGCCTGCAGAACCCCCTGAATTACAACTGATCTCCAGAGGACAGAGACAGGAGAAAAAAACAGCTGCATCAGAAGGCGGACTCGATAGCATTATACCCTGCGGAGGGCCCTCGGCTCCCCAAACCCTGCCTTCTCTGGGCTCCACCCCAAAATCTCCAGATACTTTCCCATCCAGAGCTGGCAACATTATTTTGTCCTCTCCCCCCTGGCCTTTGGAGAATACCCACAGACTGTGTGAACAGGAGTCGAGTCAGGAAATGAAGCAGAAAACACAGTATTGAGGCTGTAAATCGGGGATTATTCTGTAGCGGCAACAGCTGCCTAAAGCAGAGAGGGCCCCCCTCCCCTCGCCTCTGCGGGGTCAGAGCCAGTGCCAGGAGGAAAAGAAATCAGCTCCCCCCCCATCCCTGGAGATGGGGGGTTGGTGCAGGCAGCGAGCTCCTCTCTTTCGGGTCAGCCCCTTAATTAGAAGCACCGACACATGGCAAGCCTGGAACAGCTGCTAGGAGCATCTTTTACAGTCCCCTCCAAAGGTGCTACCTTCCTTCTGTCGGAGGAAATTGCAGGCTAAAAAAAGAAAGCCACCGAGCATGGGCATTCGGTGTGATCAATCGAAGGCAGGGCGAAGCGGAAAAGGGGCGCGGGGGGTGGGCTACAGGAGGCCACAAGTGTCCTGGGGCAGTTAATATTCCGCGCTTAAGAAAAGGGCCTTTAAAAGCCCCATAGTTAAACTAGGAGTTTTAAATTGATGTGC
>NW_015194350.1:0-947 GCF_001447785.1 Gekko japonicus | reverse complement strand
CCCCAGCAGGAGCCGCTACAGAGCCAAACCAAAGCCACAACGCAGAAACAGAGGAGAGAAGAGCCGCTGGAGAACAGCTAGCCGGTGAAACAGAGGAGAGAAGAGCCGCTGAAGAACAGCTAGCCGGTAGGGTGCCTGGTAGGGATTCCCCTCCCCAATACTGTGTGTGGCCCTAGTTAGAAGTGTAACTTGTACTATGTAAACCGCTCAGAGCCCTTCGGGGGTGAGCGGTCTAGAAATCGAAAGTTAAATAAATAAATGAATGAATGAATGAATAAATAAATAAATAAATTGCCTGCCCAGGGCCCTGAAAAACCCGGCTGATGTTGTCCCCCTAAAGTCTGCAGATGTGCCATCTATACCAGAGGGGAGATGCTAGGACCCAAGCAGGAGAGGGCGTGTTTTGCATTCTGAAGGCCATGACCTCTGTCCTCTCAGGCAACATCTCCCTTTGGACCATGTCAGGTGTCAGAGAAGGGACCGAAGAGAGCAATGAATGAATCAGAACAGGCAATGGAGAAGAAGAAGAGTTGGATTTATGTCCCACCCTTCACTCAGAGTCTCAGAGCAGTTTATAATCTACTTTCCCTTCCCCTCCCCACAACAGACACCCTGTGAGGTAGGTGGGGCTGAGAGAGCTCTCTTGAGAACTGCTTTTGAGAGAACAGCTCTGAGAGAACTTGTGACCGACCCAAGGTCATGCCAGCAGCTGCAAGTGGAGGAGTGGGGAATCAAACCCGGTTTTTCATATTAGAGTCCGCCCCTCTTCACCACTGCACCAAACTGGCTCTGAATGCTGAACTAGTTTGGCTTGGTAGAAGACAGGTTCATTCCTTTGCTGTATTTTAACAGTGGAAGGATTCAGCTTTGCTCCAAATTGCCTGCCTGCCTGCTGTTGACCACACCTTTTTATATACTTGCTATAAAATATGGGGGGGGGGGGGGGG
>NW_015194349.1:0-861 GCF_001447785.1 Gekko japonicus | reverse complement strand
GAATACGGCTTTAGCTGTAGTCATTTTTTTAAAAAAAACTTTTTCAGTCACATAAATAATAACTGTTCACTTACAGAAATTAATTATTTCTGCCAGTACTTCCTTTGGGTTTGAATGTGAGCGACTAGGAGGAGAGACAGAATTCCAGTCACTTGAGGTGACAGCCGGAGGGCCCTCGGAGCAGTTTGCCTTCATATGTTTGGATTGGGTCTGGGGGAGGTGAGGGGCGCCCGAGGGAACTCTTTGCCTGAGGAAGGGGTGGATCTCAGAAGTCCGGACCGTAGGTTCATACCTGACCTGGAGTGAAGGAGGCCGTTCTTTCTACCATGCACCTGAACAAGTACGAAAAGCAGATGCTATGTGACAAGTATGACTACCAGGTTTGTGTGATCTGCTTTTTTTAAAAAAAAGTTTGCTAGTGCAGAATGCCGCAGCCAGGCTGTTGATGGGTCTCCCCAGGTGGGAGCACATCCAGCCTGCGTTGAGGACACTGCACTGACTGCCAATAGCATACCAAATCCGCTTCAAGGTGCTGGTTCTTACCTTTAAAGCCCTATATGGCCGGGGTCTGACATGCCTACAGGACCACCTTTCCCCATATATACCCCAGAGAGCACTACAGTCTGTGTCTCAAAATCGGTTGACCCACCCTGGCCTGAGGGAGGCCAGGCTGGCTACTACCAGGGCCGGGGCCTTTTCAGCGGTGGCCCCTACCTGGTGGAAATGCTCCCGGAGGAGATCAGGGCCCTGCGGGATCTCTCACATTTCTGCAGGGCCTGCAAGATGGAGCTCTTCCGCCAGGCATTTAATTAGGGGCCGCCGTTGTCATAGTGCCCTGGCTCATGGTTTTAACATCGAGCC
>NW_015194348.1:0-860 GCF_001447785.1 Gekko japonicus | reverse complement strand
TGGAAATGTGTCAGTGATGGCCCAGGAGGTAATTCCCACATAGTAGCTTTTCACTCGGCTCTTGAGTTGCTTGACAAATCACCAGGAGCACCGACCAGCTTCACTGCAGCATCGGCAGGCCGGGTGAGGCTCCTTAAAATCGTTGAGGGGCTCAAGGGTGGAGCACCATCAAGAACTATCAAGAGTGGCAGCTATCCAGAGTGGCAGTTGGCAGCAGCCCCCGGTGGCTCCCCAGCACCACCAGCTGACCCAAACATAAACCCAGCCAGCTGGCAGCGGGAGGAGGAGCCGCATCACGACCCCAAGCCTTCCCAAGTGGAACATAGAGCTGGAAGGGACCTCAAGGGTCATCTAGTCCAACCCTTGCTCAACACAGGAAGTTCCCCCCTGTGGCCCCTGCTGTATGCCCAGAGGAAGGGGGAAACCCTCCAGGATCCCTGGCCAATCTGGCCTGGGGGGAATTCCTTCCTGACCCCAAAATGGCGATTGGCATTACCCTGGGCATGGAAGAATGGGCCATGAAAGCGGAGCTGGAGACCCCAGTTTGGCCTTCAGGCCAACACCTGATTTCTGCCCTGGGTGAAAGAGAGCAGCCCGGTCCCCCAAACACTCCTCGTTCAGAGAGACTCAGGGTGGCTGCGCATGAGAGGTGCCCCCCCCCTTCTCAGCAGTCCTACCGGCTCCACCCCCCTTCCCTTTCCAGGATCCCACATGAGCTTGGAGCGATTCCTCACCTGCAGGCTGCTGCTGGGGGTCTCCCGCCGCCTAAGTCCACCATACTACAAGAAGGTGCAATATTTTTCATTCTCTAACATTTAGTAGAAACAGAGACAAACTGTATGTAACATCTTGAACTTTTT
>NW_015194347.1:0-863 GCF_001447785.1 Gekko japonicus | reverse complement strand
TTATAATGACTCTCACAGTTCTGAACTGTCAAGCATGCTACCCCACTAAACGTATTTGGTCCTATGAACTGATGTCATCTAAGGCCCAGTTCGTGGTGTATTTCTTAACACCAGCATCAGGGTCTCAAGTGGAAAGGGGGTATTGGTGTGGGAAACATCCACATGACTTGCAATACTTATGTGATCATAACATTCGTCACGGCATTACCATCATGCATTGCAGGAAGAAGTGTATAAGTCTCCCCGCAAAGCAGGTGTATCAGCTTTACTGAAATCACGTCTAAAGATCTTCACCTGGTTTAGTTTAGCTGAATTGTGGCCAATATAATTTCTCAAGATTATTTTTCAATGAGTTCATCTATTCCCACATTTCAGACCTCTCATATGCTGAAGCAAATATTTTGTACATCAGTAAAAGGGGGGAACTGAAATTTTACAAAACAGCTGTTCTTTTTACATAGTACACGATTGCTAAAGCATCGGTAGCAAAAAAACCCCAACCCTTCACTTAGCATATTAACATTTTTTGTGTTGGCAATCATAAATAACTGTTTATAAACGTTGAACAAATCATTGCTATGGGAAGATGCTGCCAGCAAATTCTTCATGCTTAAGTGCAATATATAAAACACATAGTGAGATACTGGCTGTTGTCACTCCGAAGCAATTTGTAGCACTGATGATAAGCCGTACCTGTAGGATACCATTTGAGCAGGTTTTGTGCAAATCTGCTCTAGAGCTGTGGTTCCCAAACTTTTTGGTATGGTGATCCACAAGTATTAAATTTACTTGGTATGTTGATCCACTTTTTTAAAAAGCAGGCCATGCACCAACCAATAACACTGCAAAAGCCTGGTACCTCT
>NW_015194346.1:0-956 GCF_001447785.1 Gekko japonicus | reverse complement strand
GTGAATCCTGACAAGCCTGCAACTCATCTCCTGCTTTCTATTTCTGCTGACTCAGAGCTGGCTACACAGGGCTCCTCTTCTCCTAAGGAGTCCTCTTCTCCTGAGGAGTCCTCGCTGTCGCTGAGTCCTGGCTGACACATGACAGGAGCAGTGGGTGGTGTCCAAGATGCTGTGATACTAGAAGTCTCAACCACACCTTCTGCGGCTATCAAACTTGGCCTTTAGTTGCATGTTTAAAGTGTCATCAAGTTACAGCCAATTTATGGCAACCTGAAATAGTTTTTCAAGGCAAGAGACATTCAGAGGCAGTTTGCCATTGCCTGCCTCTGCATCACAACCCTGGATTTCTTTGTTGGTCTCCCATCCAAGTACTAACCAGGGCCGACCCTGCTTAGCTTCTGAGATCTGATGAGACTGGGCCATCCTGGACCATCCAGGTTAGGGAGGTCTTTTGTTAGTTGTTACTAATAAAACAAGTAAAGAAGGGAGAGTTTGTGGCTCAATGGTAAAACATCAGAAGGTCCCAGGTTCAATCCACAGTGCCAGGTTCAATCTCCAGCATCTCCACTGGAAAGGATTAGGTAGCAGGTTATACGAAAGACCTCTTCATAAGAAGAAGAAGAAGATATTGGATTTATACCCCGCCCTTCACTACCCAAAGGTGTCTCAGAGCAGCTTACAAACTCCTTTCCCTTCCCCTCCCCACAACAGACACCCTATGAGGTAGGTGGGGCTGAGAGAGCTCTTGACAGAAACTGCTCTTTTTCAAGGACAGCTCTTATCAGAACTATGGCTTTCCCAAGGTCATCCAGCCAGGTGCAAGTGGAGGAGTGGGGAATCAAACCCGGTTCTCCCAGATTAGAGTCCGCGCACTTAACCACTACACCAAACTGGCCTTGGAGATCTGCTGCCAGTCCTAGTAGACAAGGCTGACCTTGATAGACCAAGGGTTTGAC
>NW_015194345.1:0-841 GCF_001447785.1 Gekko japonicus | reverse complement strand
CCTTTCATCTTCTTTAATACAGAAAGATGCAAACCTTGACATATTCACCACTTCTGAATTGTGCTGGTCTTGACTGGTTTAAGAGGAACAACACACACACACCCCCGCCCACTATTTTAATCTTGTGTTACCCAATGAAACTGATCAGCGGTAGATCCGTGACCAACAAAAGAAAGTCGTTCTTCACACAATTAACTTACGTAACACATCATTGCCAGACCATGTGATGCTGGCTGCTGACTCAGACATCTTTATGAGGAGGAGATGAGACAAATTCATAACAGACAGGTCTGTACGTGGCTGCTCGCCATGAAGTCAGAATAGAATGTCCATGTCCAGAGGCAGCACACCTCTGAGCCAGGGGTACCCAACATGATTCCTGTGGGCACCATGGCACCCACCAACACCTTTCTCAGCACCTACCAAGTGTTTGTAGAAAGTGGGCAGGGCCAGATGGGGCTTGTGCCAAACACAGCTTCTGATTGGCTGTGACAGATTACACAATGTCCCGTTAAGCAGAACTTCTGCCTTAAATGTTAAAGAGTTATTATGACAGTTATGTATAACTTCTATTCTCTCCCCCTCCTGTGGAGGCCATTTTGTGGCTGCACCCATCACCCCCCGTCAGAATTCCAAAAGGTACCCACAGGCTCAAAAAGGTTGGGGATCCTTGCTCTGAACATCAGATCCTGGGAAGGCAACAATGGACAAAGGCTGATGCCCACGTCCTACTTGTGTTTTCCCCAGATCTATCTGCCTCATCACTATGGAAAACAGGACTGTGGACTAGGCAGAGCTTTGCTCTGATCTATCAGAGCTACTGCTACATGCATTAGTATGG
>NW_015194344.1:0-868 GCF_001447785.1 Gekko japonicus | reverse complement strand
GAACCTTTACCTTTACCTTTACTATTTAGAAAACAACCAAAACGAAACCCTACCCTCCAAAACAAAACCCCCATATTTAAAAAACTAGCAGGCAAAAGCCCGGCTGGAGCCCAAGTCTTAGGAGGAAAGGCTGAAAGAGTTGGGTCTGTTTAGCCTGGGAAAGAGAAGGCTTAGAGGGGACAGGATTGCAGTCTTCAAGTATTTGAAGAGCTGTCATGTGGAAGATGGAGCGGATCTGTTCTCTCTTGCTCCGGATTGCAAGACTAGATCTAATGGGTGGAAGTTACAAGGGAGTCGTTACCGGCTAAATATCAGGAGAAACTTCCTAACTATCAGAGTGGTTGAGCCGTGGAACAGTCTGCCTCGGGAGGTGGCGGATGCTCCTTCGCTGGACGTTTTCAAGCGGAGGCTGGACGACCCTCTTTCGGCTATGTTGTAAGTATGCAGGGCTATCTTTCGGCTACGCTCCTGCAGAGTGCAGGGGGCTGGACTAGATGACCTGCAAGGTTCCTTCCAACTCTCACATGCTATGGTGCGGGACCGAGGCATAGCCCAACAGGAGAGCTCCCCTTCACCCATAATCCTCTGCAGCAGGAAATGGGTCAAGCTGGGAAAACATGTTCCTTAAGCCGCTGTCGCTCTCCAGCCTCCTCTGGGCAGAAGAGAGCAAGAGGCATGAACCGCCTGCTTCCATGAGGGGTTCAGCTCAAAGGATTTCGGAAACTTGGGACTTCAAAAAGGGGGAAGGGACAGGCCTGCCCCCCCCTCGCCTTTTCCACTGCTGTGTTCTCCTGTGGTCTAGTCCTAAGGCTGTGGGGCCAGGATGGCTCCAGTTTGGAGTAGTGGTTAAGAGAGCCAGTTTGGTGTC
>NW_015194343.1:0-851 GCF_001447785.1 Gekko japonicus | reverse complement strand
ATTGCAGCTTCACGGGGTCAGGCCCACCCATCCCCTGCCCCGTCAACCAGGCTGGGCCTGGATGGTCAGGGAGGGCAGGAGGGATTTTCCTTCAGATCCACAGTTCCAGTATTTAAGGGCTTGCTGCGCTGTCCAGGCTCACTTGACTGTGTGCTCTCTATAATGTGCGTGTACAAAACCAGTTCATCTGGGCTCATTTCAATAAAGTTCTTGAGACAGTCTATCAGAATTTGTGTTAAAATTAAACAGTGATTCTTGTAATTTGCCCATCTGTGTCTAACTTTTTTTGGATTCCTGTACTGGTATGTCATGAGTCATAACACTTGATATGTAAAACATGGATTGTGTTTCCCACCAACAGATAAAACAAACGGAAACATCTGATTATATGATGAAGAATTCAGTATAGGAATACAGAGAAGTAAAAGGTGGAGCTGGCCCTGACCTGGATAGTTCAGGCTAGTCGGATCTCAGAAGCTAAGCAGGGTTGACCCTGGCTAGTATTTGAATGGGAGACCTCCAAGGAATACCAGGGTTGTGATGTGGAGGCAGCCAATGGCAAACCATTTGTGAACATCTCTCGCCTTGAACACCCTAGGGTGTTGCCATAAGTCAGATGGCACTTTCCACCACCAAGCGGTGGAGCTGATCCAGTAAATTAAGATGAAGAATTAAGTTATGAGAGCCAGTGTGGTCTAGTAGTTAGAATGCTGGAGCAGGACTGAGGGCATCAATTTATAAGACTCCCTTAGTAACCCTGGGCTCTCATCACTGTCTCTCTTAGCCCAAACTACCATACAGCTGCCTCACAGTTTATGGAAAAAAAATGGAGGAGAGCCATGTAAGGTGCC
>NW_015194342.1:0-866 GCF_001447785.1 Gekko japonicus | reverse complement strand
TGGCATGATAAAACTCGGGTGGAAATGCATCTCTAGCTGTAGCATCTGAGAAGTCCCTCTTCTTTTTCAGAAGTCACACCTGACTCTGATGCTCATTAAAGACTATGATGGAGTTATTCATGCTCGAAAAGTTTTGGTACAGTTCTCCATTAAGAAGCGTCCTTATCCAAAAGTAGATGTTCTCTTCAACAACAGCCCATTTAACTACACAGGGGCTCTGAGTTTACTTTAAAATATATCTGTGCTCCTTTCCCACCCAAACAGGGTCTCCAAGGCAGTAAACATCAAGACATTTCAACACTAAAAAAATATTTAACGTATATTTGGAAACCTGAACGTTCCCTAGAAACAAAAACGACCAAACAGAGGCTATTGTACCTCGGTCACATTATGAGAAGATAAGACTCACTGGAGAAGACAATCAGGTTATCTGAAGGACCGCCTCTTCCCGTATATGCCCCTAAGAGCACTACACTCTATGGATCCACACCTCCTGGTAGTCCCTGGCCTGAAAGATGTCCATCTTGCATCGACCAGGGCCACGGCTTTTTCCACCCTGGTCCCTGCCTGGTGGAACGTGCCCCCTATTGAGATCAGGGCCCTGCTGGGTCTTATTCAATTCCTCAGGGCCTGCAAGACGGAGCTCTTCCGCCAGGCCTTGGCTGAGGCAGCGGGCGTCCATATATGGCCTCCCTGAGGTGTTTGTCACTCTGCTAACAACTACTGACTATGGCCAGGAACTTCCCACAACCAGAAAAAAAAAATCTCGTTATTAGCCGTGACCGCCATTTTAAGATTTATGACGATGTTTTAAATGTTAACGTTATTACATTAACGAATATATTTTGTATAAATGATACATTGTT
>NW_015194341.1:0-863 GCF_001447785.1 Gekko japonicus | reverse complement strand
GGCTGCCTAGTATTGACCTTGTTCTCTGAGAACAGAGCGCTCCTTCTATGATTGTGTAAAAGGTTGGTTGTATTGGGGTTGATTGTGTTTATAAGATGGAACACATAGAACACTTTAACTTATAAATAAGGTTTTTGCAGTGTATATATTCGTTGTTTGACTCTTTTAACACTGCGGCTCGAGTTTCCGCAGCCTCCAGGTGGGACCTGGGGATCCCCTGGAATTATAACTCCTCTCCAGACTACAGAGATCAGCCCCCAGAGAAAAGGGATGCTTTGGAGGGTGGACTCTATGGCATTGTACCCTGCTGAGGCCCCTCCCCTCCCCAAACCCCACTATCCTCCGGATCTGCCTCCAAAGTCTCCAGGGATTTTCCAACCCAGACCTGGCGATCCTAATTGTATGTCGCTGAGGTCCCTGCCCTCCCCTGGCTCCACATCTAGCTCTCCAGGGGTTTCCCCACTCACATCTGGCGGCCCTATCACCTCGTTCCCTGCTGGTGGCCAGGGGGACCTGGCAACCCAGCCCGGCCTGGTTTGCTCCCAGGCCATTCTGACTTTTCAGTCAACGGTTGCTCCTTGCCTGTGTCTCCAGGATTCCTTGCTTTGGCAGAATGATGCTTTAGCTACCTTCTCCGCAATGGCAGGGTTTCTCCTTTGCACTCAGGTGCTCTGCCCTGCCCTTCCAACCGCTCTCTCTCCCTGCTTCTCACTTACTTCTTTTTGCCAAGCCCCATCAATTCTTTTTTTAAAAAAAAAACCCCACAACTTTCCTTCTCTCCCCTGTGCGATGCTTTCCCACAAGGGCACGCACCCCCCTTCCCTTCCAAAGGTATTTTCCAGGGGTCATTTCGAAGAAAAAGA
>NW_015194340.1:0-843 GCF_001447785.1 Gekko japonicus | reverse complement strand
GAGAAATGGATTTGTTTAGGCATGGAATAAATGCAGGGTCTCACCTGCCGGGCAGGTGGCCCCCTTACAGAGTGGAATGGTAAGGGCTGTTTGGAAATGGAATTGGCGGAAGAAGCCAGAGTTAAATCTGCCTTCATCCTTCGATGGTCTGCATGAGGGTGCTGTGTTGCATTTTAGACTTAGGATGCATCTTTTCAGAAACTGGCAAATGACTTGCGGAATGGCATGTCAGAATTTGCACCATTTAGTAAGAGTGTTAGGTGCCATCCAGGGGGCAGGTCTCAGCATCAAGGTGGGAAAATGGCTGTTTGGAATGCCAGAGGTGGTCTTCTTGAGACACAGGGTGGGTCGGGGGAACATCCCACCACTGAGGGATAAGGTTAAGGCAACCCAGTGTTGGGAACCCCTAAAGACCGAAAGGTAGGTCCGGGCTTTTCTGGGATTAGGGATGGTGTGGGAACTGGGGAAATTTAGACCTTATTTGTGGGTACAAGAATTTACTCTCTGAACAGACCACTCATCCCTACAATGGCTGCAAATGAAGACTCAAACACTAAACTGCAGAGGTGGTCATAGAAGATTCAGGAATTCAACATAAAGATTAAACATATTGCTGGACACAACAAAATGGCTGTAGATTTCCTTTCCAGGAAGGACATAGACTCTTAAAGTGGACTGATTCTGATGTGGGATTATATGCTGGACAATTTGCATGTATATTCTCTAATGTGAAATATGTTATCCTGTATGTTTCTTATAAGTGATTTGCTTGGATTTGCTGCAGAGCAACCTTCTGTGAAGGGATGCTCTTCCGCATGGAATCTTGGGAGGGGGAGGTGTGAA
>NW_015194339.1:0-857 GCF_001447785.1 Gekko japonicus | reverse complement strand
AAGAATTGCCTACCCTTGTTATTTCTAGTTGCATATGCTGCTTAACTCTTCTCAAGAAGAACCCTTGCATGGGATCATCATAGATGGCTGAAATCAATACACATAGTGTAAGAGAAAGCTCATCTAGCAGCTAATGTTCCGGCTTTATCTAGGCAAAACATGAGACTCCACTCAATGGTTTTAGAAAGTCTTACATACCTACAGTATTATGGAAGTGGGGGGGATTTGGGTGGAAATGTGAATTGGCTGCAATGCCTTCTGGTAATCCTCTAGTAAGAATTCTTTAATTACGTTTCCAAGGAAGTGCTGCCTCAAAGGATTCAAATGCTTGGAGACATAAATCTCACTCAAGTGAGACAAAGGTACTTGGCTAACAGTCACATTTTCACAAGGTATATAAATAGCTGTTTGCCCAGTATTCTTGATGAAATGTTCAAATTTCAGCTTAAAAAAAATGGAAATGTTTGAGATATGTCTTATATCTGCTTTCACAGATTTTGGCACAATATGGCAACCTTTACTGGATAAATATGAATGTTCTTTGGTTTGGGGTAGGTTTCTTACATAGAATCATAGATTATACAGGTCATCTAGTCCAACCGCCTGCTCAGTGCAGGATCAGCCTAAAGTATCCCTGACAAGTCCAGCTGCTACTTGAAGATTGCCAGGGAGGGGAAGCTCACCACCTCCCTAGGCAGCTGATTCCACTGCTGAGCTACTCTTACTGTAACCCCACTCCCCTAAATATCTGGCTAGTATCTTTCTGCCCATAGTTTAAATCAGGGGTTGGTTCCTGCCGGAGCACACAGAAGCAATGCTCTGGCAGTCAGGAGCCCAGGGGCGGGCACATGCAGTAA
>NW_015194338.1:0-832 GCF_001447785.1 Gekko japonicus | reverse complement strand
GCTATAAATATGTTTTACGATCTGCATCTACAGACTTTGAAACACGCAGCTTGTTAGGTGATATAATGGAGGTTATTAATCCTATAGTGGTAATTCTCAATTTCGTATTTCCACATCAATGATTTGTTGGCCTTTAAAGACCTTACCTCAGTTTATGTCATACTGTTTATATACAATTTTATATTTTATGAACTGTCCACTTAATTTTGTCAGTCTTTATTCATTTCAGTTACCCTCACTGTTCAAGACGTTTCAAAAAACAACTCTCACTGTAAACGGTTAATACTCATCAACAATCCTGTTATTTAGATCCCCAAAATCTGTCTGAATCACCAAAGCACACGCAATAAATAACTTCCAGATTAATCTCCTGGTGGCTCTGGGGATTACGGATGTCATTCTAGGTCATTGTCTTGAACAGATGATATGCAACAAAGACATAAAACAATCCCCTTCATATGGCAGATTCGTCATCTCCTCGGCCCAGCTCTTACTAAGACAACGGAACTTTTCCTGTTTCAGATGGTAAACGGTGGTTCACCTGACTGAAATATCACTTGGAGATAAGAAAGATAGCTGGGCAGGGAGGATAGGCTAGAACGGGGGTCCCCATTTGAGCCTCTGGGCACCTTCGGAATTCTGACACAGCACACCGTGGGGGCGCAGCCACAAAATGCCTTCCACAAAATGGCTTCCACAAAATGGCTGCCGCAGCTTCCCTGCACTCACCCCGTGAAGACTCTTCTGCAGTGGTGGTAGCTGCTGCCAAAAAGAGGTTTTTAAAATCTGTACAGCCAATCAAGTCTCCAGTCAGGAGCCTTTCTATGCAAAA
>NW_015194337.1:0-867 GCF_001447785.1 Gekko japonicus | reverse complement strand
TTATAGAAAAGACCAAAAATGAAATCAAATAGTTTTTCAAGTTTAATCTACAATCAGATGTCTCAATAAATACAGTGTGGGATGCATTTAAAGCCTAAGAGGATGGTGTATTAGTCAGTACACATGGAAAGTGAAACAAAAAAACAAAATATGAGAACCTAAGACACAAGATACAATCTGAACAAACAAAAATGAAAAAACCCAAAAACATAGAAGTAATAAAAATAACATAAACATGTTACAGCATCAAATGAATTTGTTACTAACCCAAGAAATAGCCAAAAAAAATAGAGCATGCAAAACAGCAATACTTTGAAAATGCAAACAAACCTATGAGATGGCTAGCCTATAAGATAAGAAAGGAAAGAGAACAGCAAGTAATCTCAGCATAAAAAAATGCTAAGGATGAGATAAAATACCACTCACAAGAGCTAAAGGAGATAGTGACGAAATTTTATAAAAACCTATATCAACACCCAGGCTAAAATCAACAACAAATCCAAAAAATGTTAAATAAAAATAATTACAAAAAATTTGATGAAACTCAAAATAAACTTTTAAATGAAAGTATATCACCTTATGAAGTTTCAGAAGCAATTAAAAGGCAGAAAAAGAACAAGTCACCAGGACCTGATGGATTTCCGGCAGAAATGTACCAAATATTTGAAGAAGAGGTTTTCATCCCATATAAGGACTTAATTCAAAACATAACCAAAGAAGGGAAGATACCGACGTCATGGAATGAAGCTGTAATAACATTAATATGCAAACCAAGATCAGATGATAAAGATGTCAAATATCATCAGCCAATATCATTAATATTAATCTAGCCACTAATATATTAGCAAATATTTTATAATCAACATT
>NW_015194336.1:0-875 GCF_001447785.1 Gekko japonicus | reverse complement strand
CTGGTTGAATATGTGCTCTTGAGGGTGTTACTGTTCTCACTCTTTGGCTCTGGGATAGGGTCATGTGTAGCTAATTGAGCATTCCACCTCCTTTGGGACACCTTGGCCCAGGTCTTCTGGCATTGCAATTCCTGCAGAGTGGAAGTGTTCCTTGGAGGGGAGGGCATGGGCTCAGGTTCTGCCCAGCTGAGCCATGATGACTATTTTAGGAGCCAGCAGCTAGGCTTCCATTGCAGGGTCAGGTAGGAAGGCTTCTGGCACTGCTGGGCCCCTGTAAGCAGGTGTCTTGGCCTTGTTAGTTTCTTCTTGATCCTGCTGGTCCTCCTGGGCTGCTGACCTTGGCTCCTTGGGCTCTTCCTCTGAGAACTCAAAGTCTGAGTCACTGAGCTCGTCAGCAGGGGTCACGACAAGCCCTTAGAAAATGGCAATGCAGGGAAGGGAAGCTGGGAGCCCTGGTCCTGTCAGAAGGAAATTCCTACAAAGGCTTGGTGGTGGCAGAGGGTGAACTGAAAGAGGGAGAGAAAAGCCCCTCTGAGGTTTGGGAAAGTCGAGTGGGTGGCATGTGTGAGGCAGATACCGTGGAACACAAGATGGAACAGGATGTGCAAGTAACTGGGACTGTTCCGCCACAAATCAAGTCAGGGAATCCTAGGAAATTTAATCAAGATCCCTTTTGTGCAGTGTTGTACTGATGCACATATGTTCTGAACATTAATGAAATACCCCACACAGAGGAAAAACTTCAATAAAACTGTGTATCACAGTGTTTCATCCCTGTGAAAGGCCATATCAGTAATGGAGGGGGGGAGCATGAAAGCAGAAGAAACTGAAAGCATTGGCAAATTATGGCCCTGTTCTCATGAGGGGTTTTGGGT
>NW_015194335.1:0-869 GCF_001447785.1 Gekko japonicus | reverse complement strand
ACCTGGAGGCTGGCAACCCTATTCTGAGCTCTGACAAGAACAGGCTAGTCTGGGCCATCCAGGTCTTTGCAACTTAACTTTTATGAACTCTTGTTGTCACGGTAATCAAGTTACACATTTGTGGCACTGGCGTAGAACTCAGTAGGTGCGTTCAGACAGGGCGTTTCAGCCAGCATAAACTGTACCGGTTGGAACCGGTGCAGTTTATGCCGGCTGAAACGTGATCACACTTACCTCCTGTCTGCGGAGCGCATCGCTGTATGCCCGTTCACATGCAGCGGGCGTCGGCGTTTTTTTTAAAAAAACAAACTCAGTTTGCGCATGCGCATAGGCAGCCATCCACAGAATGGCGATCTTCACGCATGCGCAAAACACCCCATCTTACATTTAAACTTTAAAGGTAAGGACTTACCTTCAAAGTTTAAAGAGTAAACCGGCCTCCCTGAGGTCCCGGACTCCTCCAAAACGTTAAACTAAGGACCTTTTCTTTCTTTTTTTTAAACAAACGCCAGGGCGAAGCTTCGCCCAAGCGCATATTGCCGACTTAAAAAAAATGGTGGGTGAAAATCGGAAGCCTCGGGCTTCCTAACGGAACTGGCTCTACAACGTTGGAGAGCGATCAGACGGGGGTAAAGCGATTACAACCGTTGCACTCAGGATACCACCTCTTGGGGACCTAGTGGTAGAATACAACGGTGTAAAGCTCTTTACACCGGTTAGGGACGGAAGGCAGATGTTCGCCGTGTATGCCCCGTCTGAACGCACCCAGTAGGTTCTCACACTGCCCTGATGAGTCCCACAGCACTGAGAGCGTTAATGTCAGGTCAAACAAAGGCAGGTTGCCTTCTTAACCTGTGCCCTTTCTCAAT
>NW_015194334.1:0-915 GCF_001447785.1 Gekko japonicus | reverse complement strand
TTTGCTTGTTTGCTATTAACAAGTCAACTAAGGAGCTCTCTTCCGCCCCCCTCACTTCTGCTGGTACATGTGAAGTAGCTTGGAGCAATGGTAGTTAGCACAGGAGGCCAAAAAGGAGCAGTGCTGCTGGATTTGCAAATGGGAGGTACAGATGGAATCATCACTAGAAATAATGGCCAAGTATGTCAAGCTGTGTTTGGCTGTACCGGCATCCAATGCTCCCTCTAAGCTGTGGAGTCTTGTGAGCAAAAATTCTACTTTGTGAGTGACTGGCATTAAAGTTGTGAGCGAGCAGTTTGGCTACTGCATAAATCGGTTTGCTCTGGAGCCGTCCCTTCCTGAGCTAAGACAAAAATGTGTGAGCCGGAGGCTAAAAAAGTGTGAGCTAGCTCACACTAACTCAGCTTAGAGGGAACACTGCCGGGGGGTCTGATAAAGAAAAGGAAGGGAAGGGTTGAATACATGAAGCTGCCTTATACTGAGTCAGACCACTGGTCCATCAATGTCAGTATCACCTACTCTGACCGGCAGCTGCTCTCCAGGATCTCAGGCAGAGGTCTTTCGTATCATCTGTTAGCTGGTCTTCTTTCAATGAAGATATTGGGAATTTAGCACTAAGCAGATTCTTTACCACTGAGCTGTGCCCCCTTCCATTTCCTCCTACAGGAATTCCCCCTGCATGTGAGCCTAGATGGATTCCGACTCTGATTTAGACTCTGAATTCATTGTTCTGTGTCTGGGAACTCTTGATTATTAGATTTGGGAACCCCCAAACATCAGAAGCTCAGTTCAGACAAGACAGAAGGACTGTTGATAGATGGTCAATAATTCTGGGAAGTGGAATTCAGTGTATCCTGTGTGAGGTTGCGCTCCCCTTTTAAAAATTAGATATTCATTCAGGTGTGTTGTGGAAAC
>NW_015194333.1:0-866 GCF_001447785.1 Gekko japonicus | reverse complement strand
TCTTCTTCTTCTATTATAGAGCTCCCACTTTGCATGTGGAAGGACTCCGGGTTCAAGTTTCTGATTACAGGGATCCCAGGAAACTCTTGCTGAAATAATAAACAATACTAAGGTAGATGGAACAAAGGTCCAAGGGGAGGGGTGTGTGGCACAGAGTTAGATCAGTTGCTTGGCATGCCAAACGTCCTGGATTCAAAGGCAATTAGAAGAATCAGGTAGGTGAGGTGAAAGACCTCCGCCTAAGACCCTGGAGAGCCTTGATCTATCAGACAAGGGTCTGACAGTAGAAGGCAGCTATGTGTATATTTTGTTTGTGTTCATACATTTGAGGGTCTGATGCATAACCTTTTATCTCACAGAAACACCCACCCACCCCACTGCACCAGAAACTTTAGAAACACTCAGCAGGCAGGTTCCCATGACTTCCTTCTAAACCTTGGGAGAAAAAAAGGAATTCAAGCTTGCCAAGGGGCAGGGATGGAACATGTTGCCCTATGAAAACTGGGATAGAGCAGGAAATGACATTATGGCTGAGTTCAGACTGGCAGTTTGCCCCGATATAGGCATGAGCCAGAAACGTTTCACAAATGGATTAAAGGGGCCATTCACACAGGCACATCTGTCAGGCGTTCCCCAGCCGTACTCAACCCGTCTTGTAACACTTCCCTCCCGAGTTTAAAAGATACCAGGTGAAAGTGGTATCAAACCCTAGAAAGCATGATTATCCCGTGTCCATCCCGCACCAACAAAGTGTGAACGCCAAACGCTGCAGTTTTTTCTTGTGTGCATATGCGCATATCTCGATTACTATGAAAGCCGCGCCTTACAGCCGCAGCTCCGCCGGGGCAGGCCAACAGTGTGAACGC
>NW_015194332.1:0-855 GCF_001447785.1 Gekko japonicus | reverse complement strand
CCTGCCCCAAAATAGCCCTGGCTGTGCTAGTTTTTTTATTGCGTCATACAATTCCTTTTTGATTTTGCCATAACAGACAAACATGGGTGCCCTTCTGTCTTAACTGCTGCCGACCTCCACAACTACTTACTTGGTGTGCACAAGAGTTCGCTAGAGTTTATAGCCCAAGAGTGGGTTTTCAGCCCCAGGCTGAGTCCTGGATGGAAGAATTCTTCTGGGCATGCACAGAAGGATTTCCCTTCCGCAATGGCAGACTGCCATCTCCCTGCTTTCCGTGCACTTTTATAATTCAGTAGCATACTTAAAGATGCAGAGGAAGCTGCAGACTCACTGAGTTACATTTTCCAAATCCCTCTGTTAAAAAAACGAGGGCATGCACTATAGCTTTCATAAGAATAAAAAAAGAGGCTTGCTGGATCAAACCAAAGGTCAGTCAGCTCCAACATCCTGTTTCCCATACTGGCCAGCCAGATGTTTCTGGTCATCCCACCAGCAGGGAATAAAGGCCACAGCCACCCCCAGCAACTGGCATTCATGCCTATACTACCTCTGAACTAGGGTTGCCAATCTCCAGGCAATCTCCTACTATTGTAATTGATCTCCAGGCAATAGAGAGTAGGCCCCCTGGAGAAAATGGCTGCTTTGGAAGGTGGTCTCTATGGTATTATACTCTGTTGAGGTCCCTCCCCTCCCCAAAACCTGCCCTCCCCAAGCTCTGGTCTCCAAATCTCCTGGTATTTCCCAACCCAAAGCTGGCAAGCCTGCTCGGAACACGTTCTATCTGGCCATTGTAGCTAAAGGCAGGCCTATAGTCAGGATTTTGCAACTTGTGGGGCAAATTTTTTTCCGGTGGGG
>NW_015194331.1:0-864 GCF_001447785.1 Gekko japonicus | reverse complement strand
CCTCTGTGAGAAGGGAGAGCCAGGCCAGCCTCCATCAGCCAAGGATCTGGCTCCGGAGGCTCAGGAGGGACACGGGCCCCTCCTTGACCCAGGCCCAGGCCTGGACCGACGCAGAGCTGCAGTCCCGATCGTTTCAGAGGGCAGCTCCGTTGGTCTGCAGTAGAACAGCTCTAGGTTTGAGTCCAGAAGCACCTCAGAGAGACCAACACACCTTTTGGAGCATGAAACTCCAAGAGCCCATGCTCCTTTCACTACAGCTGAGGAACGTGTGTGGATTTTGCCCCCGGGGGGGGGGGGGGGGGGCTGAATGGCCTGGGTCTCTCAGTCTGACAAGCACCCCATATGCAGGCATTGACACAGCCTCCCAAATTACGGAGAGACAAAGGGCTTTTCTGCATTCCTATTTTCCTCGTTTGTAAATTCCTGTTTCTTCAGGGGTGGGTCCCCCCCCCCTGTTCTGCAGGTGTTTTACTCCATCTGGTGGTCAATTCGATACTACGCAGGAGTATGTTTGACACAAAAGCCTGCAGTTTAAATCTGCGGGGACATACGCAGGACATAAACCTGTATGATATAGAATCAACCACTAGAGGGAGCAGAACACGGAACAGTTTTCCACCTCCCACTTACAGAAGGTTCCTTCCTTATTGTGGTCACTTTGGGCTCCTGCGCACCTTCACATTTAAGACCAATATCCACAATCATGCCCAGGCTGGCTCCCCAAGCCCTGGAGGCAGGTGGCTGCAGTGTGCCCACCGGGCCAGCTGGCAGGGTCATGGAACGGGACGTCAGGCCCCAGGTAGACATCTCAGCTCTTCTTATTAATATCTGCAATTGAGCAAGATGTTCTCATCGAGACAGGTG
>NW_015194330.1:0-867 GCF_001447785.1 Gekko japonicus | reverse complement strand
CTGGGGACCACTTGGGGAGTGCTAAAATGCACCTAAGAAAATGATTCTGGACTACATCGAGGATGGTCAAGATGACATTGTTCCATCCCCATACTTCGACTCCGTACAAGAGATGGGGTATAACCTTACTCTTGTATAGTTTCAGAACCGGGTCTATCAGGCGACCTCCCTTGGAGTGGTAGAAGCTCAGAATAGACCCCACCAGTCTTAGTGCTGACGATTTGACAGAGGCAGGCAGCATGAGTAGTCCAGTTTAAAGACTCTCTAAAGGTAATGCCAAGGTATTTAAATGAATTTCATTGCTTGATTGGATTTCCAAGAATATTCCAAGAGGAGGTTTTTGCCCTGTTCCTAAAAACCATGACCTTGGTCTTATCAAAATTTATACTGAGAGCTTCTTCTTTACAATAAGTCCCTAACTGATGCAATAGCCTCTTCAGACCAATTTATGTGAGAGAAATTAAGACCATGACATCTGCGTATAAAAGACTGAAATTTTTTGATGGCCCAATGAGAGAGGAGTGAAGTGGGGCCCTGAGAGTTTCCCAACTATGTTATTGGTATAAAGATTAAACAGTAAAGGGGCCAACACACAACCCTGCTTCACACCCTTCCAGATTGGGATTCTGTCAGTTAGAGAGCCAGAAGTTCCAACTTTGACCTGTGCATGAGTATCTGTATGTAGCTCTTGGAGCAAAAATAACAAGCGATTGTCAATGTTCAGGTCCGTAAGCTTTGACCAAAAACGGGACCTATCAATCAAATCAAAAGCAGCAGCCAGATTGACAAAGGCCTTCAATGGGCCTTGAATAGTTGAAAATGCCAATTGATGATGTGTTAGGCTCAGTGGTACTTAATCCTTTCCTA
>NW_015194329.1:0-1011 GCF_001447785.1 Gekko japonicus | reverse complement strand
CTCCGCTCCTGTGCGCCACCTGCAGGAAATGACCCTTGACAAGAAGGAATGCATTTTTTTCCAAAGAAAAATGAATTTTGTCTTTGCCCAAAGGACCACTGGAAAACATTAAAGGTCCTCTTGTAAACACTGCTAGAAGAGAACTCCATAAACAGAACAGATCAAGACAGGTAGTCATGTTAGTCTGTCTGTGGCAGTAGAAAAGAGCAAGAGTCAAGGAGCACCTTAAAGACTAACCACATTTGTGGCAGTGGAGGAGGTTTTGTGAGTCACTCCTCACTTTAGCGACCGTCTGCAAGCGGATTTTGCCATTTCACACAGTAAAATCCAGTTGCAAAGTGGAATGAAAAAGACTGAAAGTGCATTATGTGGTGTGTGTGAAAGCACCCTTTGTTCTATTGCTTCAGACAAACATGGCTACCCACCTGAACTGTTCTTCTATAAACTTCTATAAACTATAAAAGACAACTGAGGGGTGACATGATTGAGGTTTACAAGATTATGCATGGGAAAGAACAGGTAGAGAAAGAGGTACTTTTCTCCCTTTCTCACAATACAAGAACTCGTGGGCACTCCATGAAATTGCTGAGCGGTCGGGTTAGAACGGATAAAAGGAAGTCCTTCTTCACCCAAAGAGTGATTAACACATGGAATTCACTGCCACAGGAGGTGGTGGCGGCTACAAGCATGGACGGCTTCAAAAGGGAATTAGATAGGCATATGGAGCAGAGGTCCATCAGTGGCTATTAGCCACAAGGTATAGATAGGGGCTCTGGGGCAAGTGGTGCTCTGTATTCTTGGTGCTGGGGGGGGGGCAACAGTGGGAGGGCTTCTAATGTCCTGGCCCCACTGGTGGACCTCCTGATGGCACCTGGTATTTTTGGCCACTGTGTGACAGAGTGTTGGACTAAATGGGCCTTTGGCCTGATCCAACATTGGCGTCTCTTATGTTCTTATTAAACTTTCAACTGTTTAATAATGCGGGGCTGGAAGCCACATACTCTGACCTAC
>NW_015194328.1:0-926 GCF_001447785.1 Gekko japonicus | reverse complement strand
CACCTGCCTGCCCATCAGTCTCCAATTATAACATATTTATTTCCTTCACTCTGTTCACTCCCCCCCCCATTAAACCCAAACAAATGGTAACCGTATAAACTAAGCTCTGGGCTATTTTTGGGCAGGAACGCACAGGAACGGAGTTCCGGCTGGCTCCCGAGTTGGCCACACCCAGCAGGAACTCATTAGCATAATAGGCCGCACCCAACAGCAGAAACTCATTAGGATTGGCTACGTTAGGGGTGTGTGGCCTAACATGCAAAGGAGTTCCTGCTACAAAAAAAGCCCTGGGACAACAAACAAGGTAAACAGAATAACAAGCAAAAGGTGGGTGTGGCTGGATAACCACACTTCTGGTAACGTGGGGTGTGGCCTAATAGGCTAACGAGCTGCTCTGTCAGGGGTGTGGTCTAATATGCTAATATGTTTCTGCTGTTGGGTGTGGCCTATTATGCCAATGAGTTCCTGCTGGGCTTTCTCTACAAAAAAAGCCCTGACTAAGGATATTATTCCTGTCTGGTCCTTGAATCTGTTAAACATCTTCATTATGCTGTATGTTAATTTGCTGCTCACCCTCCTCTCCTTATATGTAGGGACTGGTAATTTCCCTTTCATTGTATCTGAAGAAGTGTGCCTGCACACAAAAGCTTATACCTTGAATTAAACTCTGTTGGTCTTAAAGGTGCCCACTGGACTCAAATTTCGTTAGCCCTTTCCAGTCTTCACTGTACGGGGAAACAAGACTCTACAGGTCCTACTTTTAAAGTAATTTCCTAAAAGATGCCATGTAATCTGAAAGCACTCACTATGCGATTGCCAGCCTCACAGAAAATGCTTGCTGAATATGTTATAAGACGAAAGGGTTTTTTTCCTGATTACATTTTAAATAATGGGAAAGAAAATCCCATCAAAGCCATCAAAAGGGA
>NW_015194327.1:0-920 GCF_001447785.1 Gekko japonicus | reverse complement strand
TGTGCCAGCCCTTGGGCAAGTCAGAAATAACTAGTAAGAGGAATTCACACTGTTTCCCACTTTCCCAAACACCCAGAAAGCACAACAGACTACCGGCTCTGCCTCAGGTTCTCTGCATGTCTCAGTCAGTTCAAGGTAAAAGAGCTGGAAATGCAAAACAACAGATGGTTATTAAACGGAGTCAGCAATTTGTGGGCTCCTGCCTATCCCAAACTATATGTACTTGGTAGGCATTATGATAAAGGCCATTTCAGTGTGTGGGTTTGGTGGTACAATAAATCTATTAATTAGGTTCCTCAGTGGAAAAAAATTATATATACAATTATTCACGTTACGAATATACCTCACACTATGCAACATGACATTTTTGTTGTAGACTTGTGTTTACAAAACATGCAGAGGAAGAAGAAAAGAAGAGATTGGATTTATACCCCGCCCTTCACTTGGAGTCTCAGAGCAGTTTACAATTTCCTTTCCCTTCCCCTCCCCACGACAGACACCCTGTGAGGTAGGTGGGGCTGAGAGAGCTTTTTCAAGGACTGCTCCAGAGAGAATAGCTCTGAGAGAACTTGTGACTGACCCAGGGTCACACCAGCAGCTGCATGTGGAGGAGTGGGGAATCAAACCTGGTTCTCCCAGATTAGAGTCCGTGCTCATAAGCACTACACCAAACCGACGCTTTAAAAAGAAACCATACCAATGTTAGTGATCATGTCATTTTTTTCAAATAATGATAAGCAGCTAATCTTTCATTTAAAACATCACTAATTTGGTTATCTTCTAAATTACCCTTTCATTCTTATGACAATAAGGTGCAAATACTACAAATTCAAGGAGCTTAAAGAGTGAATTCTCACAAGGGGTAATGCAGATTGGATCCTACGGTATGTACGGGGTCCACTCAGCCAACTCCTGTACAG
>NW_015194326.1:0-868 GCF_001447785.1 Gekko japonicus | reverse complement strand
CTTTTTCTATGAAATGACCCCTGCATACGGACAGTACTTCTTTTCATATTCATTCATCTGAGATGTGGCTGGGTGAAAGACAAAGATATTCTGGCTTTTCCATTGGCTAACCTCATACATCACTGTCTGCTAAAAAACATGATCCTTATATAACCTGCTCTGGACTTCGGATAATGCTTCTTACTGTCTGACAAGGTGTGAAATCTTTCTCTCCATGGCAAAATTAATGCCATAATTCCCACAGAGGATTGTTTCAATACTATTTCCTGCTTATATCAAGAACATGTTTATTGTCACTTGGAGTGGTGCAGGGATGTTTTTGTCCTCCACCTACAGTGTTGACTTATCTATCTACAAAGGTAAGTAACAAAGTCATAAACATTTGAGCCAGCAAAGGGTTTTTTTTTTGGGGGGGGGATGAATCAGCGTATTCAGAGTCAGAAAGAAGAAAATGGTGCCTAGGTCAAAACGAACCCATTTCTTTAAACAAACAAACAAAGGAATCATCATGAGCAACTTCCCATTAGAAAGTCTGGGCTGAACCACATTTTGAAGAAAAAAAAGAGACATCAGCTCACGCAACCGCCAACAGACCGAGGCTTCTCGATATATCGTACTGTAAGCCTACTGAACCTTACCGTACCTAAATGGGATGTCAGTAAAAAAGGCAACTGTGAATTTAAGATTTTCCTTCCGTAAGAAACTTCCAGTGTGTGAAGTCATCATTACCCAAAGCTTTGTTGAGAGGTTGCCCATCTCAGAGAGATTCAGTTGGTGAACAATTGTGACTTTGCCTGCTTAGTTATAGCACCATACTTGTTGATTTCACCTCTCTGGAATAGGGTTGCCAACCTCAAGGTGGGGACTG
>NW_015194325.1:0-919 GCF_001447785.1 Gekko japonicus | reverse complement strand
CAAGGAGTGGGGAGGGGTCTGCCCCCCCCAATATGAACTTTTAAAATCTTTGGTATCTGCTTAACTAGTAATGAGTTCATAAATTTAAACTCTAAGTTTTTCACTTGTTCTATTCAGTGTAAGGAAAGGAAAGGAAAGGAAAGGAAAGGAAAGGAAAGGAAAGGAAAGGAAAGGAAAGGAAAGGAGGAAGAGGAGAAGAAGAAGAGGAGGAGGAGGAGGAGGAGGAGATTGGATTTATACCCCGCCCTTCACTCGGAGTCTCAAAGAAGCTTACAAACTCCTTTCCCTTCCCCTCCCCACAACAAACACCCTGTGAGGTAGGTAAGAGAGCTTTGACAGAAACTGCTCTTTTCAAGAACACCTCTGACAGAACTATGGCTTGCCCAAGGTCATCCAGCAGCTGCAAGTGGAGGAGTGGAGAATCAAACCCGGTTCTCCCAGATTAGAGTCCGCGCACTTAAACACTACACCAAAAAGGAGTTTATTATTTAAGACAGCCAGTATGATACCGTGGTTAGAGTGCCAGACTTGGACCGGGGAGACCGATGATCAAATCTCCACTCTGCCATGGAAGCTGACTGGGTGACCTTGGGCCTAACCTACCTCACCAATTGTCATGAGGATAAAATAGAGGAGGCAGGAACAATGACCACTACAGTGACCTTTAGAGGTCCTGCTTCCGGTGCCCCTGCCTTCTAAGATCAGGCAGGTGGCAACCTGGGAGAAGGCCTTCTCCATCATGGCACCTGTCAAATAGTGGGTTCAAGAGGCTATCGTGATTTCAGCATAGCTCTTGATTTCAGTAACATTAAGAACCACACACCCACAGCGAGGCCACAGTTGTATACAAACCCCCCAGGCCCAAAACACCCCCAAGATACAAATTAACGAATAAGAACATAGTCGCTAGGAGCCTTCC